>NW_007726203.1:172402-177249 GCF_000696425.1 Galeopterus variegatus
TGCGGCGTCCCCTCGCCGGGCCGCGCCCTCCGCAGCAGCGGTGCCGCCTCGTCGTCGTCCCCGTCGCGGCCGGACCACGACACCTTCTTGGCGACGTTGGCCATGGCCCGCCGCAGATGGGAGCCGGCCGGGAAGCGCCGTCAGGAACTGTTTGTTCTCGTGACCCGCGCCAGCCCACGTGACCCGGGCTCCGCTCACGTGACCCGAGCTCACCCACGTGACGGCGACGGCGGCCGGCGAGGCTGCGCGCGCGGGGGCTTGTGGAAGCCTCGGAGCCGGCCTGGGGGGGCGCGGGTGTGGGGGACGAGGACAGCGACGGCATACCCAGGCGCCCAGGGTCGTTTCCGCAGGTTTCCTGCAAAAATGCTAAGCTGTCCACCTAAGGGGCGACATCTAAATAAACCCGCGTTGAGCGACACCCTGCTGACCACCTGGGCGGTCCTTTTCCATCACGTCCTAAGTGTCCTGAAAGACCAAGGAAGGCTGAGGAACCGTCCTCAATTAGAGCAGACCTTAGAGCGCGGCGCTGCATCGCCAGCGTCAAGGGCTCGTCCACGGCAGGCCACCAAAAATAAATACATAAAGAAAGGTGACAACGTCAACGCACCACATGGGGCTGGCGTTATTGGGACAATCGCCAAAGACTGAATATAGGCTGTGCGAGATAGTAGTGTTAGAGCAATGTTAAATTTCCCCAGGGTGACGGTTGTATTGGGGTTACGTCAAAAAAGGTCCTTGTTCTTGGAAGAAACATACTGAGATATTTAGGAGGACCGGTTGTTATGTCTGCAACTTATTCTCAGACATTAAAAATCTAAACATAATTGTATATGTTTATATACATATGTTTATATACGTATGTTTATAAACATGTTTGTAAACATACCTGTAGAGAAAGAAGGAAAATGCGGCAGGATGTTAACACTGGGCCTTTTCGTGCTCTGAGCAGCACCATGGCAATTGGCAAGATCAAGCACCTTACAAAAGGTGGCAGAAAGGGAACCAAGAAGAAAGTGCTTTGTCCATTTTCTGAGACAGATCAGTATGATGTAAAAGCACCAGCTATGTTCAACACGAGAAATGTTGGGAAAGCACAGGTCATAAGGGCGCAAGAAAACAAAATTACATCCAATGGCCTCAAGGACCGTGTTTTTGAATTGAATGTTGCTGGTCTGCAGCATGAGAAAGTTGCATTTAGAAAATTCAAGCTAGGGCTCACTCGGGAGAGTGCGGTGCTGATAACACCAAGGCCACACGTTCGGATCCCATATAGGGATGGCCGGTTTGCTCACTGGGTGAGCGTGGTGCTGACAACACCAAGTCAAGGGTTAAGATTCCCTTACCGGTCATCTTTTAAAAAGAAAAGAAAAGAAAAGAAAATTCAAGCTAATGACTGAAGACGTTTGGGGCAAAACGACCTGTGTAACTTCCATGGTATGAATCTTGCCCAGGACAAAATATGCTTCACACTCAAAACCAGGCATGATTGAAGCACTTGTGGATATTGAGACTATTAAACAGATTTGTTTAATTTGTTCTGTGTTGGTTTAACTGAAAAATGTAGCAAATTAGGTTGGGAAGGCCTCTTATGCTCAGCACCAACAGGTCTGCCTAATCCAGAAGAAAATGATGGAAATAATGACTGGAGAGGTGCAGACAATTGCCTTGAAAGAACTGGCCAATGAACTGATTTTACACAGCACTGGAGAGACATAGGAAAAGCTCACTAGTCTAATTAACCTCTTCATGATGACTTCACTGGAAAAGTAAAAATACTGCAGAAGCCCAAGTTTGAATTGGGATAACACATGGAGCTGCCTGGTGAAGGTGGAAGCTCTGGAAAAGCTAGCAAGGATGAGACAGCTGCTAAACGTGAACGAGATGATGGGTATAAGCTTCCCCGTGCAAGAATCTATTTAAAATTCAGATTTTTGGTGGTGACAAATGAAATGTCTTATTTGTTAAAAACAACAACAAAGAAACAAAACACTGATGACTCTGGGATAAATATATAGGATGTGCAGTGCACTCGTCTTGCAACTCTTTTTAGGTTTGAAATTTCTCCAAATCAAAATATATATATATATTTTTAAAAGATGACCGGTAAGGGGATCTTAACCCTTGACTTGGTGTTGTCATCACCACGCTCAGCCAGTGAGCGAACCGGCCATCCCTATGTGGGATCCGACCCCGTGGCCTTGGTGTTATCAGCACCGCACTCTACCGAGTGAGCCATGGGCCGGCCTCAGACTTTGTTTCTTTAAACTGCGTTTATTATGTCCATCATATCGTAATAACTTCGTATAGCATACATTATACGTATATTTTTAAAAGATGACCGGTAAGGGGATCTTAACCCTTGACTTGGTGTTGTCATCACCACGCTCAGCCAGTGAGCGAACCGGCCATCCCTATGTGGGATCCGAACCCGTGGCCTTGGTGTTATCAGCACCGCACTCTCCCGAGTGAGCCACGGGCCAGCCCAAATCAAAATATTTTAAAAGTTCTTTAGAGCCTCTAAGGCTGAGAAGATAGTGGAACACCTCCCCCTTGATATAATTCAAAATAAAAGCAAAACTAAAACCAAAATAATGGGAAGGAAGTCCAATAGGGTTTTGAAGTTTCCCCATGATTATTCTGCAATATTTTTTTTCAAAATACCAAGAACAACATTCTTTCACAAAAAAAGGTGTTTTCCTCATTGGTGTGCTGCAGCTTTGCCTCTTTGAGGGATAGTACATTGCTTGTACATGAGAGTATCAAGGCTAAGAAGCGAACTAACTTTACAAGATCCCAGGAGCAGCAGGAGTTGAACCTGGGTTGGTTTGATTTCAAACCTCTTGCTCTGAACTACTTTGAGACCAGGGTGGGCAGTGAGCCTACCAGGGGTTCGGAGGCAGAACAGGCCCGTCCAAGTCCTGGCATACTGCAGGCAGGCAGGGAACTGCTGACTGAACTGAATGAACGGGCTTGGGTCTTGCTAGATGAGTTGGGCTTGGGTGGAGATGTCCAGATGGGCAGAGGAGACGCTGGTGGGGCACAGCAGGGTGCGTGTGAGGGGACGTGATGATAACAGTCCCTGGGTCCTGGGGTGAAGGGGTCCCTGAGGAGGGTGGGTGATCTCTGTGGCCAAGTGGGGTGGAGCCAGGTCCCAAAGGCTGTCCCTGTCAGACCAGGGGCCTGAACTTGTCCTCTTCTGGGACAGGTGGCTGTTTCAGAAGATGAATAGGCTGTGGGTGGCCAGGTGGGGCTAGCGGCTCCTTGTTGGGACAGACTCCCAGAGCAAACGAGGGCCACTCTGGACAAACAAGGGCCACTCTGGCTGGAAATGTGAGACTCAGGTCAACGGTAGGATTGGTTGGTGGTGGTAGAGGTGCCCATGGTTCACACCTTGCAACAGACACGTAACTATGTTGCCGGCCCCAGCAGGGACAGTGAGTCATGTGATGTCTGCTCAGATGGTCCTCTAAACCCTGTTCCTATGTCCTGCCCAGCCCGAGTCCCACCGATCCCTGAGCTCCCCCAACGCAGTCTCAATGCTACTCCCAGCACTGCTAACTGACCCCCAACTCCAAGCCCCTGCTTCCACCCAGAGTGGCCTCCTCCCAGTGAAGCATCCCGAGTGCAGCAGCCCACAGTGACACTTGCCTCTGCCGAGTTCCTGAGACTGAGTCTATGGACACGTAGCCAAATGCTGCTGTGGCCAGGGTGACTTCTTGGTCACCATACGGCATTATACACATCCAAGAGCTGGGAGGTGGGTGGAGAACAGTGCCCTGTGCGGACTTTTCCTGCCCCACTTCTGAGCCCGTGGGCAAAGGGGCTCGTTGCGTCCTCATCTCAGCCGGGATTGAGAGCAAGAGTTTTGAAATCAAACCATCTGAGCTGCAGCTCCTGCCTGCTCCTGGGGCACCTATGCTAGGGGCTGTCAAAAGACAAACTACAACAAATTTAAAGATCTCAGTGGGCTTTATTGCAATTCTAGAATCGGGCAACAGTTCATTAAGTAGAATAAGTGTTCCAATGAGCTGAGCAGAGGAGTTTGGCTGAAGAAAGCAGAAACAAAAAAAAGCGGACAGGTCATTTCAAAATTACTTTCCTATAAGGTGGAGACAGGTAGAAAAATGGTAAACATCAGGTTACTTCAGGTTAAGTATTAAAACAGAGGTAACATCATTATCATGAAGATTGAAACTGGCCTGTGCAGCAAATTAGGCTGTCATCTCTCTCTCCTGATATCTCAGTTTTGGCTTGGTGACCTGGAACTTTAGCTGGGGTGACTTCATTCTGATTTTTAGCCTGGTCTGTTGGGGACTAGTGCAGGAGCTTAGTTCAAAGGAATGGCCTCCTTTAGTTTTTGTTTAACAGGACCTATCTGTCCCTCGAGAAATATCCGCTCATCGATTTACCAATCTTTCCAAAAGAAAGATGTCGTATTGCTCCCTCCTCAAAGCCAGAATAGGATGGAGCAAGAGAGTTTCAGAAAACACCAGGAGACTGGGGAGGAAGGATGTTTGAGAAAGAAGCACTACACATAAGATGAGGCATATCCTGGGGAAGCAGAAGCCAGTGACTCAGGGAGCCTGTCACATGGGCACCCTCGAGGGTTTCCAGTTCTAAAATATCTTCTCTGACCTTGATTCATGGCTGGGCTGATGCTGAGCTGAAGGCCCAGTGTCATGGGTACACAGATCATTCTGGAGGGATGCTGCCAGGAGACTAACTCAAGGCACTAACTTAGGGCACCTCCCCCACTGGAGGTGTGTCCGTGCCGCCAGAGGCTAGCCCAGGCTGCTGCAGAGCTGAAACCACCTGTGTGTGGGGTCGGGGGGGGGGGGGGGGGGGGG
>NW_007726203.1:177320-184760 GCF_000696425.1 Galeopterus variegatus
GGGGGGGGGGGGGGGGGGCAGAGGGCCTTGGGCCCCTCCTGGTGCAGGGCCATGGACTTCTCTAGTCTGCTTCCTCACTTTTAAAGTGTTGAGGTAGGGCTGGAGTAGGTGAATTCTGAGAACTGGGCCTGCTCCCAAGCTCAGCGGTTCCAGGTCCCTCCCACTGAGGAAGGGGCCTTTCCACTGCCCCCACCCCCAACACCACCCTTTTCTCCTGTTTGCACCAATTGACTTTTATTTTTTTTGGCAGCTGGCCAGTGTGTGGATCCAAACCCTTGACCTTTGTGTTATAAGGTTGTTCTTACCAACTGAGCTAAACCATCAACCCATTTTTTTTCTTTTTTTTTTTTGGCGGCTGGCCAGTACAGGGATAAACCGAGGCTTGGTGTTATCAGCACCACGCTCTAACCCACTGAGTAACTGGCCAGGCCCCAATTGACTTTTTTTGGTGGCTGGCTGGTTTGCCAATTGACTTTCTGATTCTTGTAATCTTGTCTTTGGGTCTTTCTTGGGAACTTCAGTGTTATAGGGGTCAATTTATATCACACTGAAACTTATAGTAACATCTGCCTGTTCTAATTGTCAATGCATGTTTTTTGGTTTTTGTTTTATCTGCTACAATTTGGAATTCTAAAAAAAAAGGTTGTCGGGCCGGCCTGTGGCTCACTCGGGAGAGTGCAGTGCTGGTAACACCAAGGCCACGGGTTCGGATCCCATATAGGGATGGCCAGTTTGCTCACTGGGTGAGCGTGGTGCTGACAACACCAAGTCAAGGGTAAAGATCCCCTTACCGGTCATCTTTTTGAAAAAAAAAAAAAAAGGTTGTCAACGATGTTGAGAAATGAGAGCCTTCACATGTTGCTGGTGGGAATTGTAAAATGATGCAGCAACTCTGGAAAACAGCTCAGCAGTTTCTCTGAAAGTCCAAACGTGAGTTCACCGCGTGAGCCAGCAGTTCCACTCCCTGGTGTCCACCCAAGAGAAATAAAAACATGTCCACACAGAGGCAGTGCACATGGCAGCTTTATTCACGATAACCCAAAACTGCAAACAGTCCAAACGTCCATCAGCGGGTGAACAGAGAAATAAAATGTGCTCCATCCGTGCACTGGAATATCATTCAGCCATAAAAAAGGAGTGAAGCACTGACATGCTGCTACATGCTTGAGCCTGGAAACCATCACGCAGAGAGAGAAAAACCAGACACAAAAACCATGCTACAGAGAACTTCATGCTATAGAGAACAAAGCAACCAGAGGCTTTGAAGATGCCACACGTAAGAACACCGCCGCAATGGGAAGAAGGCTGTCTCGGTGGACCTGAACTTCCTGTGGGCCCTCTTTCTTCCACTCTGTGTTTCCTGTCCACCCCCTGCCACACGACACTAGTGTGAACGTGGAGTTAGTGAACAGGTGTGCACAGCCAGGACGGCAGCCAGGTGCCTTGTGGAAGCGCTGGGTCAGGGTGGTGAGCATGGTGGGGCTTGCTCCCCTCGCTGGCTCAGAGCATGACCACAGCCCCCATGGGGCATGGCCTCAGGCACAGTGCTCCAGGAAGGTGCAGTTGGCCCTGTGCACGAATCCACCCAGTAATGCACCTTCCGTCAGCATCAAGATGGCGCCTGCTGGGAGCTCCTTCCCAGTGGCCAGGTTTGTGACCTCCCCAGGACCCAGCACCCGGTCCCAGATGGCCAAGCCAGAAATGCTCCCCACAAAGGCCTCCGAACTGTCAAACCCACCCCCGACATGGTCTTGCTCCTGGCCCAGCACAAGGGCCCTCCAGGGGGGATCTCATAGCCCTCCCGGAAATGGGAGCCGGTGGCCACTAGCCTGCGGTCTATGTGCAGCCAGTACCTGCCCTGGATGGATGTCCAGATGATATAGACTTGGTGCCACTGGCCGTCCAGCAGTGGCAGCTCCCTGAAGGCCAGGTCTCCAATCACAAAGTGCATGGAGCCAGGGACCAGGGAGTCTCGGCCATGCAGCACCAGCTTGTTGTCGTTCTCCTTGGTGGCATGGGACAGGAGGGTACCCAGGTGGCCAGAGGACGTGCGGACCCAGCTGCAGAAGGATAGAGCCCGTAGGGCTGTGAGGAAACCGGGGCTGAGGACAACCATGTTCTCAGTGGAGGTGTTGGGGAAAACAAGCACAGGGCCCATGCTGCAAACTAGAAACAGAGGGAGGGAGGGTCAACCCAGGTACCATGAAGCAACCCAGAAGCTTCCATGCTGCAGGCGCCCTCCCCCGCTCTGGGCGGAGCCCTCCTTCCCCTCATGATAGAACCACCCCCATTTCACAGGCGGGAAGACTGAGGATGAGGACAGTTTCACGAGGGAGTGGCTGGGTCCCCACAGGAGCCTGGGGTGTCCACCTGCAAAGCTGAGCTATGCACCTCACCTCCAGGGGAGCCTCTGTATGAGTTTCCTGTTGCTGCTGTAACTCATCCCAAATGGAGAGACTTAAAACAGCATTATTACTACACTTCTGGGGGTTAGAAGTCAGACATGGGACTTATGGGGCTCAAATTGAGGTGTCAGCAGGGCTGGTTCCTTCTGGAGTCTCTAGGGGAGAGCCGTTTCCTGCCTTTCCAGCTTTTAGAGACACCTGTGTTTCTGGGCTCACGGCCCCTTCCTCCATCCTCAGAGTGCATCACTCCAGCCTCTGTTTCTGTCCTCGTGCCTCCCCCTCTGACTGTCCCTCCTGCCTCCCTCTTATAAGGATCCTTTTGATGACACTGGGCTCACCTGAATAATCTGGGATATTCTCCCCATTTTGAGGTCCCTAATTTAGTCATCTCTGCAGAGTCCCTTTTGCCATGTAAGTAACATGGGTGGTCCGACCTATTGGGGACCTGCAGGAAGCTGTCACCTGAACGAGCTGACAAGGCCATCCCGGCCCCTCTTTTGGGGCAGGGTGTGTGGAGGGTGGAACCAGAATCCTCCCACACAGCCCTTGGAAAGGTTTTTCAGAAGGGACTGTGGCCTGAGGAGCTGGAGGAAAACCTGGAAGTGGACAGGAAGGGGATAACCTGTGGTACTTACTCTCTCCTGGTCTCTGGGGCAGCTGTTCCTGCTGAGGTGGCTCTCTCAGGGCTGCAGCAGCCCCACCAGGTGCCCAATGACTGCCTGGGGCTGAGGGCTCCCCTGTCCCTTGGAGACAGGCAGCAAAGTCCTGACGGGGGTTCCTGTGCTCAGGAGAAGCTCTGAGCACCTGCCAGTCCCTCTGCAGCTTCAGATAGCTTGGCCTTGATGACTCAGGCTGGGCTTGGGTCAGGGCTGGGGTTGGCCCTGGGGCTGTGGTGCCAGAGTTGGCCGCCTGCCGCCCATCCAGAGCATACAGCCTGGCGCCCTGCCTGTGGACGGGGACCATCAGGTGGGCCAGCGTGTCCTACAGAGCCCGCACAGCCAGGGCCAGGCCCGAGATGGCGTCCCTCTCTGCCTTCTGTTCCTTCCTCTCCCGTGCCCGCCGCGTGCCCTCCTCACTCAGGGCGAGGTCCAAGGCCTGCAACCTCGTGTCTACTTTTCGGCTTCTGTGCTGGATCTTCCTCATCCAGGTCTTCAGGTGAGCCAGGTCCCTCTGCACAGTGGCCTGTGACTGGTTGATCGCCAGAGCCATAGCCCGGCTGTCTTCCTCCAGGGTCTGGAACCGCACGTCCACGTTGTAGGACACTTTGTAGTTGCTGGCGATGCCCTGCAGGTGTGTTAAGGCCACCTCTTGGAAGCTCCGAAACTGTAGAGAGGACACACAGAAATTACAGGGGCCAGGGCCGGGCCAGGCTGGAACAAGGCTTAATACTTATCCACTGATTTGATCCACAGTGCTATGAGATGCAGGATTCCCATGATCAGCCACATTGGGGCCAAGCACAAAGAAGCGGATGATGACACCAGTCTCATAGCTGCAGTGTGTGGGATGACAGGCCCACAGCCCAGGCCTGACCCCTCCCCGACGCCCCATGCCCTGGATGACCACCGGCTGGTCGCTTCACTGCTATGACCCTCAGGGTCCTTCCTGTGAGAGCGGGGCACGGCAGGATGGGCTTCAAAGCAGGAAGTGCTTGGTGCATGCAGGGCACTTGGGGACTATCTATAAACACCACATAGGAGTCTTAGAGCCATCCACACCTGCTGCTTCGATGTGTGCCCATGACCTCAGGGCTCCCATGCCCCACGATACTAACTGGCACCATGGGCCCCCCAGGACCCCAGCACCCCTCCAGTTGTGTTCCTTGGGCCTTCTAGCCTCTGGCCCCACAAGGTCCTTACGCATCAGCTGGCCTGTCTGCAGAGGGGGCCTAGCAGAGATCTTCACTGGTTTCCAGCTGCAGGTGGAAATCACATTAGGTGACAAAGAACCGTGAGCCCCATGTCTGCATCTACAGAGCACCGGTGTCTAACTGCTCTGTTTCTGTAACCACCCCACATCATGGGTATGCTTACCTGCTCTTCTAGTCTACGGAGCTTCTCAAAAAATGGTTTTCTTTGCCCCGCTGGGCCGGCTCCCTGTGATGCAGCCCTGTGTAGATATATGGGCAGAAAAATGAGGACGAAAGACAGGGTCTTCCTCCCCGAGCAGCCCATCCTGAGAGATGAGGAGGCTCTGGTGGCCTCCCGCCTGACCATTGGCCTCCTGTGTCTGCCTCACCCCCGCTCCCCCAGCTGTCCAGTGGAGCAGTTTTCCTTCTTCAACCCTGGCTGGGAGTCAGGTACTTCCTGCCACCCTAATGAAAGGCATCTGCCTTGAAGCCCACGGGCTCTGAGAGTCCGAGGTTCCCAAGGAGACAAGCTTAAACAGATGCAAACGGTTTCTTTGGAAAATCACTCTACTGGGTGCCAGTCCTTGTCTGCTTGGCTCAGAGGCAGATGGAGGTGATGATTTTCACAGGAGCACACGGACTCATGTTTCCACCAAGCCATGGAAGCATGCAGGGAACCCGACTGGGGCCGGAAATCACCAGGTCTGCACTGGACCCCAGCATCCCATCCGTGCACAGTGCAGACTGTGAAGCCCGGGTAAAGCAATAGAAATGCAATTGGGAGCCGCCTTAATTTCCTTTGGGGTATAAGTTGTGTAGGGAGTTGAATGATGCTTCCCAAAAAGACATGCTCAAGTCCTAACCCCAGTACCTGTGAATGTGACTGCATGTGAAAAAGAGTCTTTGCAGATGTAAGCAACGATCTTGAGATGTGCTCATCCTGAATTATCTAGGTGGGCCCTAAAGCCAATGATGAGTCCTCATAAGAGACAGAAGAGGAGAAAACACAGAGGAGGAGACCATGTGAGAGGGGGGCAGAGATTGGAGTGAAGCTGCCACAAGAAACATCTGGAGGCCCCAGAAGCTGGAAGAGATGAAGAAGATCCTTCAGAGGGAGCATGATGATTTGATTTCAGATGTCTGGTCTCCAGAACTGTGATAGGATAAGTTTCTGTTCTTTTAAGCCACCCAGTGTGTGGTAATGAGATAACCCATGAAGGCGTCCCCAAAGGTGTCCATCATTTCCAAGACTCCATGAGCACAGAGAGTGCGGGGTCAGGGAATGGGCGGCTGACCCTAGGCAACACCACAGATGTGGAGAAGATGCTGAAAACATCCAGGGAGAAAAGCCTGGTCACCTGGAAAGGGATGAGACTTTCCCCAGAGAACCGTTGGCCTTCACAACAGCAGTGCCAGTGCCAAAGACAGGAGCGAACCTTACACCTTCTGAGTGAGAATGATTTCCATTTAAAATTGTTCATCTTGGGGCCGGCCTGGTGGCGCACTGCTACAGTGCGCCGCTTGGGAGCGTGGCGGCGCTCCCGCTGAGGGTTCGGATCCCACATACAGACCGGTTCCCGCTCACTGGCTGAGCAAGGTGCGGGCGCGACACCGAGGGTTGCGATCCCGTTGCCGGTCCCGGTCCGGTACGGGCGCGACACTGAGGGTTGCGAACACTGAGGGTTGCGATCCGTTGCCAGTCACGAAAAAAGACAAAAAGGAAAAAAAATAAAAAATAAAAAATAAAATAAAATAAAATAAAATTGTTCATCTAGCTCCAGTGTGAAGCGGCCAGGAGCAAAGAATAAAGACATTTTCAGATGTGTGCGAAGGCTTGAGACATTTACCTTCTGTGTGCTATTTGTTGGGAAGTTACTGGATGATGTGCTTCAGGAAAACAAAGGCATGAAGAAAGACAAGCTGCTCTGGGAACTGGAGAGGGCCACAAAGTAGCGGCAGCCTGGGAGAGATTCCCGGGATGACGGGACTCCTGGAGGGTCCCAGGAAGGTATTATCCCTGCCACACCCCGCATCCAACTCATCATCAGCTCCACCTCCTAGAGACACCCTGAGGTCAGTCGCTTCTCAACATTCCCACTCCCTGCATCCGAGGTTGCCCTCTCCCGTCTGTCCTCAGAACTGCACCCAGCATGGACCTTTGAAAGTGAAAGCAAGGTCCTTACACCCACTCACTCTTCAATGCCCTGAGCACTGAGTAGACACTAAAGTCCCAGCTGCCACTCGCCCCCCAGGACTCACCCCTCCATCTCCCCTTCCTTAGCTCCACCTCCCTGAGCACGAGTTGTGGCCTCTGGCATTCACAC
This sequence comes from Galeopterus variegatus, assembly GCF_000696425.1. Taxonomy (NCBI): domain Eukaryota; kingdom Metazoa; phylum Chordata; class Mammalia; order Dermoptera; family Cynocephalidae; genus Galeopterus; species Galeopterus variegatus. Next base: position 183,899 of record NW_007726203.1, read on the forward strand.
TGCTGGTTTGCTCTGTCGTTTGGGCTTTTAGGAACTCACTCCATTTAGGGCTCTGCTCAGATGTCTGCTCTTCAGAGGCCTCACCCTACCTAAAACAGCCTCCCGCCCATTGCCCCTCATTTTTTACCCTGCCTAGGTTTTCTCATAATGACTTGCTGATATGCTGCGCCTGTAGTTTCCTCGTCCCCTGATCTTTCATTTGCTGCTCAGCAAGAGTGCTCGCTGCCCCAAGCAGGCCTTTGATTGTTTGTTGAATGAATAAATGTTTCCCGGATTTCCCCACAACGTGCATCTCTGCTGAAATGACACCTCCTTCGCAGGTCTTCCAGGATCACCCTCCCACCCCAAAGGCTAAGCCCAACCCCCGCTCCAGGGAGGGCGACAGAACTTTCTGCCCTGATGGAAATGCTGCAAATCCGCGAAATGGCTGCCTAGACCTTGACATGCGGCCAGTGCAACTAAGGACCTGAACTTTTAATTTTTTTCAGCTTCAGTTAACTTAGCACCTGCGTCTGGCGGTTACCTACGGACACAGGTCGATGCCGGTCTCGTTTACACCACCGCGTTCACTGACGTCTAAAATCTCAGCTGCTCTTTGCTTCCTCTTTTCTTCTGCGCGTCCCCGACAGGCCCGCACGCCCCTACGGCAGGGGTGGGTAGGAGGCTCAGTCGACATTTGCGGAAGAGCGAGCGCCCGGATGCGGCACTGCGGGGCGGAGGGAGGGGGTGGCTGACATCACCCCGGGGAGGACCGACCAAGAGTGGAGAAGCTAAGGCGAGCCGGGGCCAAGTGGGGAAGCGCGGCCCACCACCAGGCCCCGCCCCCGCCATCAGGCCCCGCCCGCCCCCACAGGACAGGCCC
>NW_007726203.1:184999-250784 GCF_000696425.1 Galeopterus variegatus
CGCCCGCCGCTCCGCCCCTTCCGCAGATTCGCCACGAGCGCCCGCGGGGTCCGGCCGCGGAGGCTCCAGAAGCCTGCGGCAGCTCCGTCCGCGCCCGGGGATTGTGTTTGCGGCCGCCCGGCAGGGCCAAGCCCGAGCTCCGTCCGGGACCGCGGCAGCCGTGGCGAATCGCCGGCGCGCGGGCCCAGTCGGCAGCCTGGTGACCGTCGCCGTCGCTGTCCTTCTCCCTCCAGGGCTCCCGGACCCGCCCGCAGGATGGCCCCGGTGCCCTCTGCCGTCCGCCTCGCCGTCCGGGAGGCCGTTCACGCCCTGTCGTCTTCCGAGGACGGCGGCCGCGTGCTCCGCACCCTCGGGTCCCTGAAGCGGTACCTCGGCGCCGCGGGGGGTCCCGCCCTCCCGGCGGAGAGGGAGGAGTTCGCGGCGGTGCACTTCTCGGTCTTGCTCAGACGTTTGGCCGCATCGCTGAGCATGGGCTGGCTGGCGCCGGAGCTGGAGCGGCTGTGCGACAGCTTCTTCCTGGAGGGCCCGGCCGGCCAGGCCTTCCTGGTGCTGGTGGAGAGCATCGAGGGCGCCGCCGGGTGAGCGGGCCGGCCTTGGGGGTGGTCGTCACATCAGAAGCATCAAAAGGGCCGGGAGGGTGGCCAACCGGCAGGTTCCCTAAATTCTGTGAGGACTCAGGTCCTGAGAGGTGCTGGGAGAGAAGGGAGCTCGCACACCTGAATCCCCGAACACTAAGAGCTGTTTGCTTCCACCTCTGCTGCAGTGGGAGGGACTTACCCCTATCCCCAGAAGGCCCTTGCTCTCTTCCCGTCCCACGTCGTGTCTTCTTCAGAGAAGGACAAGAGTGGGAGTGTTCGCATCCCAGAGGGCAGAGACAGCGTCAGCTCCAGGTTGAGCCTTTGCCCTCCACCGGGTGACAGGTGGGGTGGTTGGCACCTGCCATCCTCCTGTGGCCCTTCCTTTGTGGCTCGCAACTCTGCAGTGAGGCACCCCGGGCACCGCTGCTAACTCACGGGGCTGCCTCGGGACCTTTCACGTTTTCAAGCACACCCATGGCTGACATGTGTCCGACCTGGACTCCAAGACCGGATGGTTCCCAGGCTCAATATCAGATCGCGCTAGTCTTTTCGAGGACGCCGTATCTCTGAGAAGCTGGGTTTTTAGAGGTTGTGTGGACCAGGAGATAAGGTGGAGTGTCCAGTGTAATTCCAAGCTGGGGAAGCTGCACAGGGCCCAGCAGCACCTGCCTCCTACTAATTGTGGTTATTCTGGAGTAGAATTAAGATTTTTTCTTTTGGTGTATGAGTTAGGACTAAAGTGTTAAGTTGTTGGGACTGTCTATTTAATAACGGTGGTTGGGATTCCTTGTGGCCGGAAGAGGGTGTGGAGGATGGAGGGGTTTGGGGACCTGCCCAACACGCCTGCTTTGTCTAACCCCAGCTTTCATCTGATGAAGATGGCACGGCTGCTGTCCAGGTTTCTGAGTGAGAGCAGGATGGTGGCTCTGATGGAGGAGCAGTGTCGGCAGTGTGTGGAGCCTGGCTTCCCCCCGCTTCAGGAGGCGCTGCTCAGCAAGGTGGTGGCCTTGCCCGATCACCTGGGCAACCGGCTGCAGCGGGAGAACCTGGCCGAATTCTTCCCGCACAACTACTTCCCTCTGCTGGGCGAGGAGGTTGTGCAGGCACTGCAGGTGGTTGTGGACTCACTCCGAGGTGAGGCCCGCTCTCCTGGGGCCGTCATCCGCTCCCTCTCTGTCCAGAGTCATGACCAGGGTGTGCCTGAGGCAGGTCAGCTGACATCCCCTGTTTGAGATGGTCGTGACCCCATGCTGCAGTTTCGTCCTTCTCATCTTTTGACCTTGGGAGGAGGTGGGGCTGACCTTGATTCCTTCAGCTCTTGGTTGGGCACTTGGTGGGGTCATCCAGATGGGGCCTGCTCACTTCGCTATGTCATCTGGGTAGCATGTGTGTTCTTTGTGCTCTCCGCCATGCCACAGGAGGGGCTCCTCTTCTGCTGGCAGAGCCCGCTTCTTCTCATGGGCTTGGGTTTGTCCCATGTGCCTCTGGTTGCTAGTCGTTTCGGGGGCCCACCCCATATGGATGTCAAGTAGAGGAACTTGAGGTTCTTTGGGTTTGGAGGCAGATGCTGATGGCCAACGTGGGGGCTTTCCATGTGTGTGTGGGGTGTGGTGGGACATGCTCTGTCACTGGCCGTTGAGTCTCCCACTCTTGTAAGGTGTTTTAGGTTTTCGCTCTGTCTTTGGAGCATCAGAAACAAGGCTTCCCTGGTTGTGTGTTCAAGGAGCGAGGAGAAGTCTGGGGGCAGTGCGAGGTCGGCTGGAGTGGGCTGTCAGGTTGTGGACCGGCAAGGCGGGCTTGGCAGGAGCCCTGGCCTCTCCCTGCAGCTCTTCCTTCTCATGCCTTTCATGAATCCTGCCGAGGGCAGAGATGCTCCTTGGATGTGGCTGCTCCAGCTGCCAAGTCCCCATCTTGGTTCACAGCAGTGTGTCCTTCCGTGTGCTTAGGCCTAGCACCCTGGAACCCCTGTGTCCTGCATCTTCGTGCCCTACAGAGCCCATGAGGGAGCAGGTCCCCTCAAATCCCCGCAAGTCCCCCACCCTGGCCCCGGCCACCCCATCTCATCTGGATTCTTGCAGCAACCTCCCAAGCCTGCCTTACCTTTTCTGAACGTAGCTCCAGCTTGGAGCCGCAGATGGTGCTGGTGATGCCTGAAGAGCCTTGAACGTGTGGAGAACACATCTGGAACACGTCTGCTGCATTCTTTCAGGGGTTGCATCTCTGCCTGATCCTAAAGGCCCCTTTAGAGGTCTTGGCGCCCCGTGTCCCTTCACACTGGCTTTGTGTCTGTTGTCTTCTCAGTTCTGTGTCCCAGCTCAGGTAGTGGGGCCTGTGCCACCCAGTTCTCTTCTTGTTTTCCATGTTCTCATGTTCTTCACAGATGTGGGAGTCCCTCTTCCCTGCGGGTCCCCCTTGATGCCCCATTTTCATCCTGTGATACTGTACTCGTCCCGGCTTCTTAGGGCCATTGTGACAATTAAGTGAGCTCATGTGTATAAATCTTCTTAAGCAGGTATTATTGGCTTTTCAAGTTAAGAATAGTCCTACTTAGATTTTTGTTGGAGTTAGATTGATTTGCACTTAGACGCTGAGCGAATTTGCATTTTTACAATTTGGCGTCTGCCTGTCCAGGAACAAAGTCTGTCTCTCCACCTGACCAGGTGTCCCCCCGTAACTTCAGTCTGCTTTCCTGTGCCAGGTGGCTCAGACTGCTCCGTTTCCTTCGTGTCACAGCTCCTGGGGAAAGTCTGTGTCCATGGCAGACAGAGTGAGTAGCTTGTGTCCTGCTCATCCTGCAGCAGTCACAGGCGAGCTGCCCTCGGGGGATTCCCTCACCTGGGCTGGGCCTGGGGGTGGCTGGTGTGGGCTGTCCTGGGCCCCTTGGGTCTGGGGTTGGGCTGTCCCTGCTGGTGAGCCTGTGGGGCTGTGAACGCCCTTCAGCCACCCAGGTGGTGTAGCTCCCGAGGCTCAGGGCCTCTGTGTGTCCCTCAGAGGAGTTCCTGAGCGTGCTGGTGCCCCGGTTGACAGTGCTCACCCAGGGCAGTTGCCTGTGGCAGCGGGTCTGCTGGCGCCTGCTGGAGCGCGTGCCTGACCGGGCCATGGAGGCCGTGCTAGTGGGGCTCGTGGAGGCAGCTCCGGGGTAAGCAGCAGGTACTCTTCCCACCGCCAGCGTCTCTGGGGCTGGGTGGGGGGCATGGACTTTACTACGTTGCCCTCCCTCGTGCCACTTTTCCTGGGTGCATGCTGCAGCCAGCACCCCATGTAGATGCTCAAGGGATGTGAGTGGTGGCCATTCTTCCCTCAGAGTCACTATTCCCAGCTGGTCACAGCGGTGCAAGTGCATGTGCTGGTGTGGCCGCCTTTGTTGTTTCTGATGAGGCTGCCTGGCCTGGTTCTGGGCCTCCCCACATGTCCACAGCTTTGGCCCGTCTGGCTTTCCATGTCTAATGCACTGTCCCCTCTGCCGAGGCTGCGACTATCTATGGTCAGAGGGTTCCTTTTTTTCATTATGAAAATAGCATAGATGCTATAAAAAGCTCTAATCCTATAGAAGGGTGTGCGGTGAAAAGCAGCTTCTGAGAGGTCCCCAGGCACGAGTGCTGTGGGGTCCTACCCCCACCCCCGTATTAACACAGAGCGGCCCGAGTCCCCAGCCCCACCCTGTGCCTTTTGCCATGTCTTCACAGTAGCCCTGCTGCTCCTTAGCAGCTCCTCATACCTGTGTGTCCTCCGTAGCAGGTGATTGCAGGTGGCAGTCCTGGAGGCATGGTCACTGGGCCACGTGAAACCTAGCACCTCCAGCTCGCATGCCCTCTGCTGGCACCCCCAGCATGCGAGGAGGCGCCCACCTCTCTGCCACCCCTGTTGCCTCCATGTTTGGCTTTGTGTTCTTGGATTCTGCGTGGCAGTGTGTGTGCGACATCTGCAGTTCTGTGTGACCTACTCAGTCACATCCTTTGCCTGGTGTTTATACTGGGCTCCTGGCACTTGCGCATTTGTGAGAGCTCTTACCACGTTTCAGGTCTCTTTCCCAGGCATGTCAGTGGGTTTGTGACTTTGCAGAGACATTCTTGTCCCTGTCGTGAGCACTTTACATGACGGATGCTCACTTAGGGTTTGGAACCTTCTGTCTCTGGGATGTTTCTAGCTTAACCCTTCCCTGCTCCAAGGTGGTAGATCAATTTGCATAGGTTTTCTTTTTTTTTGGTGGTGGGGTAGGGCATCTGGCCGGTGTGGGGATCCAAACCCATGACCTTGGTGTTATGAGGTTGAACTAACCAACTGAGCTAACTGGCCAGCCCACGCATAGTTTTTCTTTCTCTATTTTTCTTTTTGATTTTGTTTTTTACTTTTTAAAATCTTCATATCTGTGACTGTGGAATTTTAAGTGGTGAGTGAGGGAGAAATTCAGCCTTGTCTGTCCATGCTGACTAGAGGGGCTTGTCAGCCTCTCACTCACTGAAGGGTGTGGGAGCTCGGCCCAGGCTCTGTAAACTACTGCCCTTGCATCAAACCTGGCTCACCACATTTTTGACAACAAAGCTTTATTGGCACACAGCCGTGCTCGCTCACTTACATATGTGTCTGTGGCTGCTGCAGTGGCACATTGAGTGGTTGCTACAAAGACTGCAGTGCTCAGAAACCTAGTGCGTTCGCTGTCTGGACCTCTATGTGACAGGTCTGCTGCCCCCGCTTTTGCTGAGGGCTGCCGTCTCGTGCTGCTCTCTCTCAGCTCGGGCCCAGGGCCCAGGCTATCCTTGGGTCTCCGCATTTGGACCTGGGAGGAGGGAGCATGAAGGCCTGACTCAGATTGTCCAGGACTGATCTAGAGTCTCATGTGTGGGGCCTAACCAAGCCCAGGTCTTTGAGCATTCGGGTCCCCACCTCTCCTCCTGCTGCCTCTGAGGCTGTTGGCAACTCTGGTCCCTCCCGGTTGCTTTGCAGGCCTGAAGTCCTGTCGCGGCTGCTGGGGAACCTGGTGGTGAAGAGTAAGAAGGCTCAGTTTGTGATGACCAGGAAGCTTCTGCTTCTGCAGTACCGGTGCACGGTGAGGATACAGGCGAGGGCTGTGGAGAGTGGGGTTAGAGCACGGTCTGCTGCCCAGAAACGTCATGTGGGACTGTGGCTTGCAGGGGTGCGCAAAGGGGTGGCTATGGTGCTGCCCCACTGATGGGCCCTGACGAGGCCCAGCCCTGAGCAAGTGTTGTACGCACCCCTTGATCCTCGGCCACTCAAGGAGCTGTCCTCACCAGCTCCATCCTGAGCACAAGGAGGTCGATCTATCAGGACTCGGAGGCCATGCACCTCCCTGACGTGTGCCTGCCACTGTCCCTGTGTCCTGAAACCCAGGCCAGCGAGGGCCAGGGCATCTCAGGCTGCAGAGAATGGGAGCAGGGGGGCAGAGCTGGCCATGGAGTCGGGGACAGAACAGGGCCTCCGCATCCTGTGGCTCACGTGCCTTTCACTCAGCAGAGGTTTGCTGGACGCCCACTGTGTGCCAAGCCCTTGCTTGTGGACAGAAGGCCATAGCCCCTCCGTGTGGAGTGTACACCACAGGGAGGCAGGTGCCACTCGTGAGGCGGTTATGTGGGACGTGTCCAGTGCTGAAAAGGCCCAGGAGATGGATGGGCACTGCGGGGGGGTCCACAAAGACCTTTCTGTTGAGGAGAGACCTGAAGGAGGTAGAGGAGGGGCTGGGCTGGCCTGGGTTGGCAGTTGGCCCCCCGGGCGGCTGCTGAGAGCAGGAGGATGGGAGGAGGTGAGATACAAAGACAGGCGGGGCAGGGGGTGGTGACAAGATTGGACTTTGTTACCAAGACTCACCGTGCTCCCGTGCGGCGGTGGTGTTGCGCTGCGGTAGAGATGACACCAGCTCCACCTGGCCACGTAGCAGGGAGCCACGTACACTACAGCCCCTCAGAGCTCTTGGGGAGATGGGCCAGGAGAGGTAGACGCCTCTCAGCCTGGGGTTTTGCATTGCTTAGCTGTCATTCCTGTGTGGGCAGATGACGTAGTTTCAGGGAAACAGGGCTAGAGGTACTTCCCACAGACCCCTGATGAAGGATGACTGGGGTTGTCCTGATGTGCATTTGCCATCCCTAAACCTGAGAGTTTACAGTCTTTCAAGCCCCCAGAGCATTAAACAAGCAGGTGAGGCCACAAAGCAAGACCTGCAAGTAGTGGAGCAAATGTCCTGCAGTCATGTTCCTGGTAGCCCGGCCAAGAATCAAATCTCCAAGCTCAGCAAAAAGAATCTCAAAGAAAAGGAGAGAGAAGACAGGACGAAGAGCAGCATTGAGGGGAAACACTCACTGGGCATGTGGGACAGAAAGTGGGTTGAGAAGGGCAGACCCCCGGTGTCCAGCACGACATCTGCCACAAGACAGACACAGGAAGTCTGAGATACTGCAAGTATCCCCATGACAATCAATTTGAAAACTTGGATGAAATGGGAAATTTCCTGAAAAATCAGGTGCCCCAGTTGACATGCACAGTATCGGGCATGCCCTGAGAACTGGGCTCTGGCTCTGTGGGATGGTGGAGCCTCTCAGTGGGTCCCTCTCACTGAGAGGTGGAGGGCGTCCCCTGCACTCGTCAGCTGCCTGCCAGGCTCCTGGGCACAACAGTGCTCAGCCCCTGGGACTCCCCACCCCGGGCAGCAGTCTCTGCCTGGCAGACAGGATGCTGGCTTCTGTTGCAGACAGCCATGCTGCATAGCCTGCTGGGGTACCTGGCCATGGACAGCCAGCGGCGCCCACTCCTCGTCCAGGTGAGCACACACTCTGTTATTCTGCCCCCTGTGGTGTCCCCAGGAGAAGGGCTGTGCAGGAACCTCTGGGGGGAAGAGCAGGGAGGGGCTCCTTGTGCTAGAGCCTCTCTGGCAGGCGGCCTGGCACTGAGGCCCATGTGGTGGGGTCATGCCGCCTGCCAGGTGCTGAAGGAGCTTCTGGAGACATGGGGTAGCAGCAGCGCCGTCCGACACACACCCCTGCCGCAGCAGTGCTACGTCAGCAAGTCCATCCTCATCTGCCTGGCGTACCTAGGGGAGCCGGAGCTGCAGGACAGCCGGGATGGTGAGCAGGCTTTGAGCAGGCAGCTCAGGCACACATGCTGGCCCTGGGCCCTGGGAGTGCTCAAGTGTGTGTCTGCTGCTTCCAGAGTTGCTGGCCAGCATGATGGCTGGCCTGAAGTGCCGCCTAGACAGCAGCCTGCCCCCTGTGCGCCGCCTGGGCATGATTGTGGCTGAGGTTGTCAGCTCCCGGATCCACTCTGAGGGGCCTCCCCTGAGGTTCCAGGTAAGGTTATAGGGCTGTGCCCTCCATGTCCCTTCTGTGGGGGTAAGGCTCTGGGTCTCCCTGAGTGGCTGCCACTCCAGCCCCAGCGTCCCTTCACCTTCCTGGGGTCCAGGCTCACAGAGTGTCTCACATGGGTAGCAGACATGTCCCTCAGTCCCTGGGGGTCTCGCAGGCCAGGTGCCTGAGCACATGGTCCCCAGGGCAGTTCCGTGGATGTTTCTAGACTCCAGACAGGAGCCCCATTGAAGACGGGTGCAGGGGCCGCTGGGTCGCTCTGGGCTGGCAGAAGCAGGGGGCTGGCCACCCTGCTGCCCACTGTGTGGCGTGGGCCTGACTGTGGCAGTGTCAGGCCTGGGTGTCAGATGTTGCCCCAACGTCATCTGCTGAGCCTCTGGGCTGGACCCAGGGACTGTTAGCATGGGGGCCAACAGGAGGAAAAAGGGCCTTTCCAGCCTCCAGTCCACCCAGCACCCCCCTTGGCCTGAGGTGGACACTGACTGAGGCCAGGTCACTAAAGGAGATTGGGCTGTGACGGTGGCCGGAGAGGAGGGCCTGGCCTTGGCTGCCTCCACCTCTGCAGTGACACGTACCTGCAGCCTGAGCCTGGCCTGTGTGCACTTGCAGTATGAAGAGGATGACCTGAGCCGTGAGATGCTGGCCTTGGCCATGCCCCGGCCTGTGCATGACGGCTCTTTGGGGGCCAGGTGAGGATCTTGTGCCCCATGCCCGCCTGTGTCTGTGTGGACCTTGTCAACCTGGACTCCAGTAGCCAGGACAGAAGTTAGAGGCGTGGAAGGGGCACTGCTGTTGGATGGAGGCTGTGTGAGCAGAGGCCCGTGTGGGGCGCCCCTGACAGGTTTCTTCTTCCTTGTTTCCCAAAAGCCCATCCCTTGCGCCAGTTGTCGGAGAGACCCCTGCAGAGACCGTGGACAGCAGTGTCAACCCAGCACAGCCAGAGGGCCCTGACTCGGAGCTGGACAGGTAGGGGTCCGCTGCGGTGGTCTGCAGAACAGCAGCTGTGGGGTAGGCGCTGGAGCCAGCACAGCACGGCCACCAGGTGTGGCCTGCCACGGTCTCACTGTCCCTTCCCTTCCACTTTGCAGGTGAGTGCCTGTGGGCACAAAGCCCCGCTGCAGCCCTGGCCTTTGGGGGCTTGGGGTGAATTTTAGCATGTTTAGAACTGGGCCCCCGTCAGAGAAGAAGATAGTGGGGGGCACCCGAATCTGCAGCTTTGGGTGCTTCCTCTCACTGGGCAACATGCAGTCCTGTGTATCTTGTTTCTTCCGCAGTGATGATGAGTTTGTCCCGTACGACATGTCGGGGGACAGAGAGCTGAAGCGCAGCAAGGCACCAGCGTATGTCCGGGACTATGTGGAAGGTGAGCGTGGGACCCCAGGTGGGCCTGGCAGACTGTGCTGTAGGTCCCACCCACAGCTCTGTGCTCTGCAGGGCGAGCGGAGCCTCCGGCAGCTCTCACTGTGACATGCTGGACCCTCAGGAAGCCATCTGTCCCAGGTGTTCACCACCTACTAAGGTCATGGCGGAGACTGATGGGGCCTATCTGGGTTCTGTACAGCCCTGAGCACGTCTGAGGACATGGAGCACTGGGAGGCGGCCCTGCGGGCACTTGAGGGCCTGATCTACAGGAACCCTGCAGCCACCAGGGAGGTGAGTAGTGGGGCGGGGGTCAGGGTGGTGGGGGAGGGCAGGAGCCTCTCCTGGGCAGGCGGCTGGTGGGCAGCCCTGGCTCTTGCAGCAGAGGGCTGGGGCGTCCACCTGACCACTGTGGGCAGGTGAGCGTGGAGCTGGCCAAGGTGCTGCTGCACCTGGAGGAGAGGACATGTGTGGTGGGATTCGAGGTGCTGCGCCAGAGAGCTCTGGTGGCCGTCACAGTCACGGACCCAGCTGGGGTGAGTCCCTGCACGGTGGCCCCAGCCAGGGATGCTCAGCAGGACATGCTCAGAGCTGCAGCCCTCGCGGCTCCATCCTGTGCCTGGGCTGGCTGTGCGGTGCTTGGAGGTGGCGCCCCGGGTGGGCCACCGGGGTCCTGGCCCACAGTGGCCTCTCTTCTGCCTGGCTTAGGTTGCTGAGTATCTGACCTCGCAGTTCTACGCCCTGAATTATAGCCTCCGGCAGCGCATGGACATCCTGGACGTAAGTGTCCCCAAGCAGGCTTCTGTCCCCACGTCAGGCCCCAGCTGGCCTAGTGTAGGGAGTCAAAAGCTCCGTGCACAGTGGCCAGAGGTCTCCCCATGTCTCTGTGTCGCTGACAAGAGGCCCCGACAGGCCTACCTACTGTTTCTTGAGTGGGGGACAGTGCAGCCCGCAGCTGTGGGGCTTCAGGGGCTGAGTCCTTTGTTTTAAAGAACAACTTTATTGGTATAATTTGCACACCATATAAAATTCACCATTTTAGGATAAACAAAATGTGTTCTCTCCATACAGTGGAATATTATTCAGCCATAAAAAAGGACACTTGCTTCAACAGTGACCAGCCTTGAAAACACTTAGAGCCAGTCACAAAGGAACGCATATTGTATGAAGGCACTTCAAAAAGTCTGTGGAGGGGCCGGCCCGGTGGCGCACTGCTACAGTGCGCCACTTGGGAAGTGCGGCGGCGCTCCCGCCGAGGGTTCGGATCCCACATACAGACTGGTTCCCGCTCACTGGCTGAGCGAGGTGCGGGGAGCAACACCGAGGGTTGCGATCCCGTTGCCGGTCCCAGGCCGGTACGGGCGCGACACTGACGGTTGCGATCCGTTGCCGGTCATGAAAAAAAGACAAAAAGGAAAAAAAAAAAAAAAAGTCTGTGGAAAAATAGTGTTGAAAGATAACACAAGTCTTTCCATGAACTTTTTGAAGTACCCTCGTACGATTCCACTTATACAAGATCCCTAGAATAGTCAAATTCATAGAGACAAAAAAATAAAATGGGGTTGCCTGGGGTTGGGGGAGGGGGGTGGGAGCCAGTGTTTGATGGGGACAGAGGTTCAGTTTGGGAAGATGGGAAAGTCTGGAGATGGATGGGGGTGATGGTCACATGACAGTGTGAATGTGCTTAATGCCAATAAAGTGTATGCTTAAAAATGGTTAAAATGGTAAATCTTATGCACTTTTTGCCACAATAAAACAAAAAAGACTAAGGAAACACCAGAACTCACCATTCTGGAACGGACAAGAACTCAGTGGCATTTAGTGTGTTCACAGTGTCGTGTGGCCACTGCCTCTGTCCAGCTCCAGAATGTCTTCACACCAGGAGACCCCAAACCCATTAGTGGTCACTCCCAGTCCTCTCTCCCAACCCCTGTCACCCCCCAGTCCACTTCTGTCTCTGGCTTTCTGTTCTGGATGTCTGAGTGCAGCCATGTGCTGTGTGGTCTTTGGATCTGGTGTCCTTTGCCTAGCCTGTTTCTGAAGCTTGCTCATGTGCCGTGTGTCCGTGCCTCACTGGTTTTGCCTGTGAGGCTGAGTTCCTAGGGGAAGGGAGAATGGTTGCAGGGTCGGTGGGAAGGAGTGAGCTCTGGAAAGGGGAGGCTCCCCCGGCCAGGCACTGTCATCTTGGAGCCCTGAGCCTGCCTTTGCCCCCTGTCCCTCCAGTAAACCTCAGTGAGTCTGAAGTTCTTGGAATGAACTTTCTCTGTTGTTCCCAGAACACGCCTTCTTTCCCACAGATCTGAGGGCCATGGGGCCCCATTTCTGCTGTGGGGCTTTGTGACCATGTGGCTGATAACTTGACTTTGAGAAGCTGGCTTTCCCCCGTGGGATGCCTCCATGGTCTCTCCCCTCCTCTAGGTCCTGACTCTGGCTGCTCAGGAGCTGTCCTGGCCTGGGCGCCTTGGGAGGGCTCCACAGCTCAGCTCCCCTGGTCTCAGCACCCAGAGCTCACCGGCACTGGCTGCCTCCCAGCCTGGCAGCGCTGCAACTCCTGTCTGGCGAGTGGTTGTGGAGGAGCGTATCAGAAGCAAGACCCGGCGCTTCTCTAAGGTCAGCCGGGCCCCAGTCCGGTGGGGACTCTTGGCCGACGGGACAGCTGTCAAATGCCTCCAGGTGCTGTTTGCACTGAGGGGGCAGCTAAATCTGAGGCCAGGGATGGTGCCACACTGGCATTCCTTGAAGGGAGAGTTTGGGGTGCAAGCTGAGGGCTGTGACAGACACCATAAGAGGGTCAAGCTGGTGTGGTTTTAAAACATGAATGTGTGGGCCGGCCTGGTGGCGCACTCGGTAGAGTGCGGCGCTTGGGAGTGTGGTGGCACTCCCGCCAAGGGTTCGGATCCCATGTAGAGACTGGTCCGCTCACTGGTTGAGCGTGGTGCGGGCGCGACGCCGAGGGTTGCGATCCCATTGCCAGTCGCGGTACGGGCGCGACACTGAGGGTTGCGATCCCGTTACCAGTCACGAAAAAAAGACAAAAAGGGAAAAAAACAAAAACAAACAAACAAAAAAACATGAACGTGTGTGTGGGAGTGAAAAGGTCCTAAGAATTCTAGGTTAGAAACAACCTGGCAGGTGCTCTGTTGTCAGGGTCCATCTAGGCTGGGGGTCTTGCCACACCCTAGGTGATATCTGGAGACAGTTTTGGTTATTACTGGGAATGGCGGGAGGTTTCAGGAGGCTGTTCAGTGTCCCTCAGTGCCCAGGGTGGCCACCCCAACAGGCCTTGTCCTGCCTGCAAGATTGGGAATCCTGGTCTGGGCCTAGGGCAGCTCCCACCATGGGTGTGGGTGGAGCCCCAGCTGGGTCCCGTCACCGTCTGTGCAGGGCCTGAGAGAGCCGAGACAAGCCAAGGGCTGTGCAGCTCCGGGCAGCTGCATGTCTTGCACAGGCCTGGCCCCTCTGTGAGCACTGTCTGTTTGCAGGGCTCCCACCGGAGACTGGCAGGAGGCCCCAACAGGTTCAGCTCTGTGGCTGGCTACTTTTTCTTCCCCCTCATTCAGCACTTTGACAGGTGAGTGGTTTTGTGGAGGCCTGTGGATCAGGGGCATAGGATCCCTGGACACACCCTGCAGACATGAGGCTTCCCAGGGTCGGGTCTGTGGTGGGGCTTCTGGCAAGAACAGGGTCATGACCTCTGCCAGGATGGTTTTGTGAGCTTGAGTTAAATGACCTGGTATTTTCTGGAAGGTTCCCTGTGCCTTTGAGCTTTGTGGCAAGGACACTCAGCTTTGTTGCCTTTGTCATGCAGAGGCTAGAGGTGCTGCAGTGCCAGCTGACTCTGCCTTGGGCTCACCTCCTCATCTAGCCTCAGCTAGAGCCAGACCCCCACTGCATGGGGGTCCTGGGAGCCATGGCTGGCCTTGTGTGCCTCTCCTGTGGCTCTTGGTGCCCTGGGTGTCTGGGTGGTGACTGCAGGAGAAAGGGTCTGCAGAACTCCCAGCAGCTGGGGTCGCCACTCACTCAAGTCTGCTGTAGGCCTCTGGTGACCTTTGACCTCTTGGGAGATGACCAGTTGGTTCTTGGAAGACTGACCCACACCTTAGGGGCCCTGATGTACCTGGCTGTGAACAGCACCGTGAGTTTGGGACTGGAAGCTGATGGTCCCACCATGTCATCTCGAGCATTCATGTGACAGGGCTGAGCACTGAGTGGCCTGTCCTGCCTGACGCAGGGGGAGGGCCATGGTGGTGGGCATGGGGCGCTGCATGGAGTATGTTCCTCAGCCTCCCATGGCCCTGGGACAGGTGTTTGAGGTGGGGCCCACCTGTGTGACGCTCCACAGGGGCAGCGAAGCATCCCCAAAGCTCACATGGGCCTGACCCTGCTGCCACCTAGCAGTAGAAACCCACCCTTGGGTGTGGGGTGTGGGGGCGGCAGCACCTGCCCACTCCTCCCTCCTGTCTGCAGGTGGCGGTGCCCATGGGCAAGGCCCTGCTGGAGTTCGTGTGGGCCCTGCGCTTCCACGGCGACGCGTGAGTACCTTCAGCGCTGGGGGCCAGCCAGTCGCCAATGGCTGTGGTGGTCTGGGGAGGAGTCTGGGAAGTGGATAGTGGTGGCTGAGCGGTAGCTTGGGCTGGCTCTTCTTAAAGAGGAAGTGTGCCGGCAAGGCTGAGTGGGGCTAGGCGTGTGCAGGTGGGTCTCCTGAGTGCAGCGGAAGGGCGCCCTGGCCTGCTGTTGTCCCTGCTCCCATTGGCAGCGCCAGGCTGGGGCCCCCCCAAAGGCTCAGAGCCCAGCTGGTGGCTTAGCCCTCCCGCCTTCTTGCTTGGCAGCTACGTGCGCCAGGGCCTGCTGTCTGCAGTCTCCTCCATCCTCCTCAGTGTACCTGCCGAGCAGCTGTTGGGGGACCTGCCAGACGAGCTGCTGGAAGCCAGGGCCTGGCTGGCAGGTGAGTGCTGGTCCCAGCCATGTGGGTGAGGCGGGCAGGTGGCCACGTGGGGCATGAAGCGACTTGGACAGCCTGAGCATGGCCAGGCAAGTCGTAGGCCAGCCCTGTGTCTGATGGGCGCACCCATCCTCTTGGTGCCAAGAACTGTGTGGTGATCCCTCCATGAGGAAAATGGGGAGATGGCCGTGGTCACTTCGGGGAGTCCTGCAGGGGACCCGAGAGAACACTTCATGTGGGAATCCATTCCTTCCGAGAAATCCCAAACCCGTGTCGGTTGTGCAGCAGAGCCATGTAGCAGGGTAACGCAGCAGATGCTGGGGCCCAGCTCAGACTTCCTGGAGCCGCGGGCTGTGCATCAGCTCCCCACCACATTCTTTGTACAAGGTCAGCGGCAGACGTTGTACCCTTCACACCAGGTCCTGGAACTGGAGCTGAGGACAGGCCCTCCCAGTCCCAAGGGCCCTGCTCTCCCAATAGTGACCTTTTTCTCCCCCTTTGCCATGAGCCAAGATCCAGCCAAGGCTCCTGCAGTACTCTTAACTGCTGCTTCTCTGGCTCCTTTAGCCAAGCATGTCCCCCAGCGTCTATGGCTGTTTGTTTCAGGATGCCCCTGGTGTGGTGTCACTGTTTGCTTCTAAATTTCATGTGTGGTCACACCACCTGGCAATGCGGGTCCTTTTCAGGGCCTTGTGGTATGGGACCCATGATGGGAAGACTGGGCAAGATCCTGGGATGAAGCTGCTTTCCCTATGGTGATGGTGGTGGCCTTGGGTGACTCTTGGGGACTGCAGGGTCCTGGTCATCTGTTCAGGTGAACTGCAGGGTGCCAGGGATAAGGAGCAGAGTGTGGGATTGATGAATGCAGGAAGGGTGGGCCCTAGTGGGCTGTCACCTATGCTGTCATCTGTGCCATCCCTGTGCCTAGGCTGGGGTCACAGGTCAAGGGCAACCCATCTCACTGCCAGAGCTCATGTCTTGGAGAAGTGAGGCAGGTGCCGTGGGTGCTGAGTGGTGATACAGCGGGCGTTGTGCTGGGTTTTCCTTCCCTGGAGGGACAGTGAGGGCCCCAGACGAGCCCAGCAGTGTGCTCTTGATGCCTGCCCAGTGGCCCCTGCCATGCCTAGATGAGGAAATGCCCCTCCGTGTGGAGTTGCTGATGGCAGTGGGGCAGGGCGGCCACACTCTTCAAGGTCCTGAGCCTCCTGCATCCCCAAGGGCTCTGCCCCACATCATGGCTCTCTGGGGGCTTTGGGGGCAGCAGCACTAGGACCACCATGGGGGCCCCGGGCCCTCAGCTGGTCTCTTTGGCTTGGGGTGTGCAAGGGGGTCAGGCAGCATTGGGGCCAGCACAGGACAGGCGTAGGCAGAGGATCCCCTTTTTCACATACCTGAGATCCTGGTTTGACTTGGCAATTCCCATCTAGTCCCGAGCTTCCTGGGTCCCAGGGCTTAAGAAGGCCTTAGGGCAGCACGTGATTCCAGATCCTCCCACACACCGGACTCCAACCAGGCAGTGAGTGACCCTTTGTGAATTGCCAGGGTCTTCTGCCTCTGGCTGCAGCTGTATTTGTCTACTTGGTGTCGGTGCAGCTGGGCCTTGCAGGCCTCATGCAGGCTGGCACAGAGCAGGCCTGCTTCTCCCCCAGCAAGGCAGTTACTGATCCCATGTAAGGTGTGGCCAGCAGAGGAGGGGCCAGGGCCTTTGGGAGATTCCTGGGCTTGTGTGCAAATCCTCGCTCCACTTCCCAGCCTCCAGGGCAGGATTGTACCAGCTCTATCCCCTGCCTGCATGTCCAACAGAGCTTATCCCAGGTCGGTGCTGGGGGGTGGGGCAGGGCCCTGTGACCTGTGGTCCGGGTCCCTCCCTCACATAGTAGAGGACATTGCCGTGCTGGCCGGGTTCCCAGCCCCAGTTGTGTTGAGGGGGGACATTCCTTGGGCACAGGGATGCAGTGGAGACTCTCAGCCAGGTGTCTCTCCTGGTATCTGTGCTCAGGGCCTGGCAGGTGGCTCTTCTAGGAAGACTCAAAAGAAGAGATAAAGTGGCTGGGCCTGTGACCTGCCTTTTGTTTTTCATTTTTATCTTTGCCAGATGTGGCCGAGAAGGACCCAGATGAGGACTGCAGAATGCTGGCGGTGAAGGCTCTGCTGCTTCTGGAGAGACTCAAAGACAAACTCCTTCCAGCCTCCTCTCCCTAGTCCCCTGAGGCCTTCCCTGCCACAGAAGGCCCAGCCGACCCCGGGGCGTCCCTGCTGGAAGAGGGAAAGGCTGAGGGCCGAGCAGAAGGCCCAGGAGTGGAGCTGAAGCAGCATCTAGGCTTTGTAGCGAGCGTGGCAGGTCTGGGGCGGGTCATCTGGTACCGGTACCTAGTGTGCAGATACAGGAAAGCTGCTGCCCCACCTGCCCCAGCTGTTGTTTTCGGTCTGGAAGTCTGTGTATTCAGCTAAAAATACAGCAGGATGTGGCACTGCCCCTACAGGGCACAGCAACCTGAAAGCTGGGGCTGGGGGCACCGGCTGAGGAGGCGACTCTTCCTGAGGGCAGGACCAGTGGGCTCAGGGAGCCGAAGGTGGGTAGGGAGAGTGCTGCTGCTCAGAGCCCCCAATATGCTCCTGCAGGAGCCAGGCAGAGCAGGGTCACTCCTTCTGGGCCCTTGTGGGCCTCTTAACATTGTGTCCCCTGAAGAATAAAAAGCTGCTGCAGGTGCTCAAACAGACTTTCTCTGCGGTTCTCACTGCTTGGGTGGGGACCATTGGTTCCTATAGGGACTCTTGTGAGGGGGAGTCATGAAAATGGGGTCGGGGAGGGGCAGTAAGGGGCATACATCAGAGAAAAACTTTATTGGAGTCACAGGAGTTTCGGCAGCCAGTGGGTGGGACGTAGCCATCAGGGCGCAGGCCATCCTGCCTCCCATGAGGCTGCCGCAGCACCTGTCCAGGACAGGCCCATGGGAACTGCCTGGCAACCATCTGATGGGTGTGGGAAGGAAGCGTGGGGACGGCAGCAGTTTGCAGCCTCAGTTCTTGAAATTCTAGTAGTTTCTTAGCTTTACCCTCTGTGGTTAGAAGACTATTACCAAAAAGACCAATCCAACTTCCTTTAAAGGAACTAAACCAAAAATCCACAGGAACTGCGGAGCCCCTGTTGGCAGGAATGCTGAAGGGATGGTTAAAAGTGTAAGCGTGCTCTTCCCCCTGAAGGCGGAGGCAGCAGAGGCAGAGCGCAGTCCCGCTGGCCACGTCCTGCCAGAGCTCTGCTCCTGTACTCCGTGCAGAGGGTTTTTCTTTTTTGCAACAAAAAAGCTGTCTTTGCCACTACTGACTGGAACATTCCAGAAGACACCTTCCCAGCAGCAGGCCACTGTGTGCTGGCATAGCGGCCATCAGGGGTTGTTCTCTATCTCCTCTGCCACCTCCTCATCCACCTCCCTGCGGTCCTCCATACTGCTGTGGCACAGCCGCTCGGGCACGATGCGTGTTGGAGGGAGGCCCAGGCCCTGGTGCACGGCGTCCACAGTCCCCTGGCTCACATAGTACAACATGTCGGTGGAGGGAAGCCTTTTCCGCATCTCCTCGAGGTACTTGTAGGCCTAGAACAGAGGTACAGCGTTACTTGTGGGCCCAGCTAGGCGTGATGGCCAGTGCCTCGTGTAGTCCACAGTGAGGACAGGAGATGCCACATTTGTTCACTGTAAGGAAGTTTCCTGAGCACCTATGAGGTACCCGCCTCTACCTCGAGGGCCAGAGGAGAGCACCTGCTTCTGGAGGTGAGTGAGCAGGGAGGGGGGCTTCCTGTTACCTGGGTCCCCGGGTCTGAGGCTCCACCCGTTTATCAGGGAACTGTGGTGTCCGAAGACAGCACACAGTTCAGGCCCTGAGCAGCTCACACTCTGAGCTGTGGTCAGCATTCACAGCTGAAGTCCCTAGCAGCCATGCACAAGGGTGGGGTCTGCGTTCTAGAACAGTGTCCCTGTAGAACCTGCTCTCCTGGAGGCACACGGAGCCCTCTAAGGCGAGGGGAACTCCTGTGCGCTCACTGCTCTCAGCCACTCTGGGGCGAGTGCTTCTCCGACTGGAGGACGGGCCACAATGTCAATGCTTTGCCTTGCTTGTTCTGACCCCAGTTCATTGGGCCTGTAATTAACTTGAATCTCCTGTATGAATGGTCCTTGACCCAAGGTCAGTAGGCTATGGAGTTAAGGGGTTTCCTCTGGTTCTGCAGTGGCAAGGTGTGGGAGGGCAAGGGAGGGCCCCACACACAGCTGCTCAGAGGTTGGGGGGTGAGGTGGGACAGAGTACCATACCTACACCTATCTGCACCTGCTTACACTTGCCTAAACCTTTCTTTTTTTTTTTAAAGATGACCAGTAGGGCCGGCCCGGTGGCGCATGCTACAGTGCGCCGCCTGGGAAGCGCGGCAGCGCTCCCGCCGAGGGTTCGGATCCCACATACAGACCAGCCACTCACTGGCTGAGCGAGGTGCGGGAGCAACACCGAGGGTTGCGATCCCGTTGCCGGTCCCGGTCCGGTACGGGCGTGACACTGAGGGTTGCGATCCGTTGCCGGTCACGAAAAAAGACAAAAAGGAAAAAAAAAAAAAATGACCGGTAAGGGGATCTTAACCCTTGACCTGGTGTTGTCAGCACCACGCTCACTCATTGAGCTAACCGGCCATCCCTATATGGGATCCGAACCCGTGGCCTTGGTGTTATCAGCACCGCACTCTACGGAGTGAGCCACAGGCCGGCCCCTAATGTCTTGTTTTTTAATTTTATGTTTGTATTACAGTAAACTATACTTAAATAAAATTTACCATTTTAATCACTTTTTTTTTTTTTTTTTTTTTACTGACCGGTAACAGGATTGCAACCCTCAGTGTTGCGCCCGCACCGTGCTCAGCCAGTGAGCCTTGACCTGGTGTTGTCAGCACCACGCTCACTCATTGAGCTAACCGGCCATCCCTATATGGGATCCGAACCCGTGGCCTTGGTGTTATCAGCACCACACTCTCCCGAGTGAGCCACAGGCCGGCCCATTGCCTAAACCTTTCTGCACCTGTCTGCACCTACCTATACCTGCTCATCTTTCGGTGGGGGGGGAGGGGGCACACACAAACATAAGGGGCAGGATTGGGACTTCATGTGGCTTCTAGGGTTTACCCAAAAGGTACACATATTAATTCAGAATGTGTTTTTTTTTAAATTTTTATTTTGTCAATATACAATGTAGCAGAATGTGTTTTTTAATCCAAAATTTCTAGCAGCTTTTAAATTTTTTATGAGGAATAACAGTCCTATCTTACTATTTCTTAAAGATGATAAAACTCTTACGGCAATTTTATTTTGAACAGATGTAACTAGAATATAACAAGTAAAATAGAAGGGCTGGCCTGTGGCTCACTTGGGAGAGCGTGGTGCTGACAACACCAAGTCAAGGGTTAAGATCCCCTTATCTGTCATCTTTAAAAAAAAAAAAAAAAAAAAGGTAAAATAGAAAGAGATAAATGTGTCAATAATGATCATAAAAGAAAACACAAAGTGCGATTTTTTTTTTCCTTTTTGTCTTTTTTCGTGACCGGCAACGGATCGCAACCCTCAGTGTCACGCCCGCACCTCGCTCAGCCAGTTGCGATCCCGTTGCCGGTCCCGGTCCGGTACGGGCGCGACACTGAGGGTCTGTATGTGGGATCCAAACCCTCGGCGGGAGCGCCGCCACGCTCCCAAGCGGCGCACTGTAGCAGTGCGCCACCGGGCCGGCCCCAAAGTGCGATTTTTGGATGGCTCACTGGCACCACCAGGCTGCTGACTGTGTTTACAGCAGGCCTCTGCTGGAGCCCTCTGCAAACTCACAAGCCAGAGGGCAAAGCACACATCTGCACGAGAAGAGATGCCATGACACTGCCTGCCACGCGCAGGCACGAGGCAGGGCACACGGGACACGAGGAGGAGGAGAGGAAGAGAGGCTCAGGATGGGGTGAGGGCTGCATTGAGAAACCCCAGCCGTGCCAAGAACACTGGTATTGGGAGGATGGGGTTGGCAGCAGCGGAATTCAGGGAGGGCTGGCACTGGGAGGGAGGAAGAGGAGGGTGAGAGCTGATCAGGAAACGGAAAAGCCTCGTGGTCAGAGAGGGTCCATCTGTGCCTGAACCCAGCAGGGCCAGCACATGTGAATCCTCCAAGGACAGAGCTGGCTTCATAAAGGGCAAGGGAGCAGTTTCCACAAGGAAGGTACAGTTACTAAAGATGGTGAAGGACTGCAAAGAGATTCAGCACCAAGAGGAGCAGCAGCGTGAGGACATGACTCTGACGATGGGGCAGGCAGCCTGGGTGGGTGGCAAGAAACCAGCCAAGGGTGAGGAGTCGGCAGTGGGTGAAGGGTGATGTCAGAGCAATGACTAGGGGTTCTTGTCCCCACAAGAGGAAGTGTGCACATGCCTGCACTTTCTCAATTTATTTATAGTTTTTGTGTACTTAAAGTTGCTAAATTACATAGGCTTCAAGCAAGCAGAGAGACAAAAAAGTTCGTGAAATATTTAAAATGTGATTTTTCTGTTAATTTTGAGGACACAGCAGCATGAGCATCTCTACAGTCCAGTTTTGCTTTTAGATACAAAATTGTAGTTCTTCTCCCAAAAAAAGAAACCTTGTTGGGATTAAGACTTAGAATCATTTCTTCCCAACAACAAAAGGGGTGGGTAGCATGGTTAGGGCCAAGGGCAGTGGGCAGCTAGTTGGGAGGCCTAAGCTGCACATGCTGACCTTCAGCCTGTGGGACGCCACCAAGAAATGGCCTTCTTGTGGGTTCTGGAGACGGCAGCCTCCTGCGCCGACACTGTTCACCAGCAGGAACTGTCTGCGAGATGAATTTGGCTGGTGGCTCAAGGAGGCAGAACATGGGGCTGTGACCAGGTCTAGGTGGCCTCCTTGGGAACACAGAGTAAGATGCAGCTGAGGGAGTTCTTTATGTTGGCTACAATAGGGTTAGGATTGAAAAGGAATGAGCAGAGAGTCTTCTGATCATGGCTACATGACTCATCAGACCAGCCCTCCCCCACAACAAGCAGCTCTGGGCAGACACACAGGGCAGGAGAGTGCAGTTGCAGGCAGGCAGAAGCTGGAAGAAGGGGCAGCACTGGGCGAGTTTCCTGCTTATTATAACTTTTTGCCTTGAGCAGGCCCCAGTCAGGGTGACTGGGCATCAAAACAGTACACAGAGGCCCATGCTGTTACTGGCCAGAAGAACCAGAATTGAAATTTTTTGACTATAGCAGTTGGAAGGTGAGGGGAGAAATATTAGAATAGAGAGAGTCATAGAAGGGGAGCCCAAGTTATGAGTATAAAGCCTGCCATAAACTCTATTTGACACTGCACTATTCATGTGGTTGGGGGCAGGCTTTAAGAAGTCCAGCTAGGGCCGGCCTGTGGCTCACTCTGGTGAGTGTGGTGCTGACAACACCAAGTCAAGGATTAAGATCCCCTTACTGGTCATCTTTAAAAAAAAAAAAAAAAAGCCCAACTAAAGCTAAAACACACTGAACAGAGATTTAAGCTGCTGTCCACCACAGGGGAGCAAGTTTAGTCGCTGAGATAAGCAAAAATGGTTGCCTAATAAAACAAACAAAAAGTAATACTCTTTAGAGGAACATAACAGAATCCAGAATCTATAGAATGGATTATCCACAATACAAAAACATTACAAGACATAAGAAGAAATGAAAACTTGGGCCGGCCCGGTGGCGCACTGCTACAGTGCGCCGCTTGGGAATGCGGCGGCGCTCCCGCTGAGGGTTCGGATCCCACATACAGACCGGTTCCCGCTCACTGACTGAGCGAGGTGTGGACGCAACACTGAGGGTTGCAATCCCGTTGCCGGTCCCGGTCCGGTACGGGCGTGACACTGAGGGTTGCGATCCGTTGCCGGACACACACAAAAAAAAAGACAAAAAGGAAAAAAAAAAAAAGAAGAAATGAAAACATGACCCATGCTCAGGAGAAAAAGCAAATAATAGAGACCAATCCTCCATGACCCAGATACTGGAATTAGTAGCAAAGATTTTAGAGCAGCAGTTATAACTGTGCTCAAGGGTATAAAGGAAAATATGTTTTTAACAAATAAATAGGAAACTTAAGCAAAGAAAGAACTAAGTGTAAATAAGAATTAAAAACTACATAATCTGGGCCGAGCCCGTGGTGCACTCGGGAGAGTGCGGCGCTGGGAGCGCAGCAGCACTCCTGCCGCAGGTTCAGATCCTATATAGGGATGACCGGTGTGCTCACTGGCTGAGCGTGGGGTGGCCAGTCTCAAAAAGGACAAAAAAAAAAAAAAACCCTACATAATCTAAAATAAAAAATTTGCTGAAAAGTTAACAATAGATTGAAGATAGCTAAAGAAAGTCAGTGGATTTGAAGATAGATCAATATAAATTATCTAACCCAAAGGACACAGAGAAACTAAAAGACAGAAGTAACAACACAAAGCAGTAATCACAAATGTGTCTGCTTACTATGAAAGGCCTAACATCTAATTGGAGTCCCAGAAGGAGAGGAGAGACAGAATGAGGCAGAAAAAAAGCATGAAGTAAAAATAATTACAAATTTCCCAAATTTGGTGAAAGACAAACTTACAGGTCCATGAAGCTCAGGATATATAAAATGAGAACACTAGGGACATCATTTTCAAATTGCTGAAAACCAAATATAAAGAAAAATATCCTGAAAGCAGCCACAGAGGGGGAAGGAGGATAGAAACATGTTACACATAAGGGCACAATAATAAAGCTGATGGCTGACTTCATCAGGAACCATGGGGGCCAGAACATAGTGGAAAGACATTCATGTGCTGAAAGGAGAAAAACCTGTAAAGCCAGAATTCTTAATCTGGTAAGAATAACCATTAACCATTAAAAAAGCCAAAATAAAGACATTTCAGATTAATAAAAAGTAAGAAAGTCTATCCTCAGGAGATCTGTACTTGAAGAAATGCCGAAGGGAGCTCCTCAGGCTGAAGAGGAATGATACTACATGAAGATGTGAATCACCGGGAAGAAGTAAAAAACACCAGAAATGGGAAATGTGTAGGTAAATATAAGACTCTTTATTTCTTTTTAATTTCTTTTAAATAGATATGATTGGGCTGGCCAGGGTTAGCTCACTTGAGAGAGGTTGGTGCTGATAACACCAAAGTCAAGGGTTTAGATCCCCTTACCAGCCAGCCACCAGGAAAAAAAAAAAAAAAAAAAAAGACTAAACAAAACACTATATTATAATGTTTATAATGTATGTTGATGTCATACAAATGATGAATATAGATGGGGATTTGTGTGGGTAAATGAACCTATATATTTGCACAGTTCATGAAGTGGTATGACATTAACTCTAACCAGACTGTGATAAGAATGTTTATAGTAATCCCTATATTTTTATGGCAAGCACTAAAAATATAATGCAGAGAGAGAGGTATGGATAAAAATCTAATAGATAAAATTCTCAAAAATATTCAATTAATTTATAAGAAGGTGGGGAAGTATACTTCTCTTAGCAGTGGACAAAAAGAAAAAAAAAAAGGCTGGAAAATAGGTTCAAAGAAACAAAAACTGGTAAGACAAACCAAACAAAAATGGTAGACTAAAACCAAGCCATATCAATAATTATATTAAATGTAAATAGATAAAACATCCCAATTAAAAGGCAGAGATTACCAGTATTTTAGAAAACCCAACTACATACTATCAACAGCGTGCTTTAAATACAATGACACCATCAGGCTGGAGGTAAAAGGAAGGAAAAAGGTGCACTGCACAACACTAAGCATAAAACATAAAGACTGGCAACACCAGCATCAGATTATGCATACTTCGAGACAAAGAGTATTACCAGGGATAAAGGGGGGAATTTCTTAAAGATAAATACAGTTGCCCAGCTTACTGCCTTGAGACAGTTTTCAGGCCACACTGCAGGCAGGGGGCAACCAAAGAGCCAGCAGCCTCCCTATGCTGAGGAAATGGTTCAGAGTCTGAGGAGGCCAGTGGTTACAACTTGTGGAGTAGAGTACTGGACAGGAGAGGACAGGGAGAAAGAACACTTGAGACCTGCAGAGGGCTCTGGGTCTTCTGCCGAGTACTGAACAGTGCATGTGTGTGATGAAAACAACTAAGGCCAGGGAAAGACCACTGGAAATAATCCTGCAGAACAATCCTGAGGGACTGATCACAGGGCCAGGAAAAGTTCATGCTCTCACCAGCCAGAATGGAAAGGCCTCCCAATATACTAGGCATTGAGAGGAGCACAGCTCTCTAAAGGATACTATCTTGGTAGTTGGTAAAATTAGCTCTAGATTCAAGGCTCTTCTGGACCCACCTAACAAAGCTAAAAAGCAAGCCGCAAAAGTAAGAGCAAGCTGTTCGAGAACCAAGCTCAAAAACACACACACACACACACAAAGACTCAACTAAAACATTTACAATATCTAGAATCCAATAAAAAAAATTACCAGGCATGAAAAGAAGCAGGGAAATATGAACCATAATAAGAATCAATCCACAGAAACAGATCCAGAATTGACATATAGTTAGGAGAAATGGACATTAAAACTGCTATTATGAACATACATGACATGCTCAAGAAGGCAGAGAAAGTACAAGCATAATAAAGAGAGATATGGAAGATACAAAGAAAAGGGCTGACTCACACTACTAGAGATGAAAATTGTAATGTTTGAGACGAAAAAATATGGATGGGATTAACAGAGTAGACATTGAGGAAGGGAAAATTGGTGAACTTGAAGAGGAGTATGAGTTGAGCAAGGGGACAGAATATACAACTAACTGGAGTTCCAGAAGGAGAGGAAAGAGAAGGAATAGAAGGGAAACTCCTCACAGACTGGGCGAAAATATTTGCAAATCGTATATCTGATAAAGTAAATGTATCTAGAAAGTATAAGAACACAACTAACAACATCCCTTCCCCCACCAAAAAAATACGAATGGGTATTAAGCACAAGGGAAGGTATTCAACATCTAGTAGTCATTAAGAAAATGTAAATTAAACTACAATCACATACCACTACACACTAGGATGGCAAAAATGAAAAAGAGTGATCATACCAAATGCTGGTGAAGAGGAGGAAAAACACTTGTGCGGGTTGTGAGCTCAATTAGTCACTAACATGGAACAGCATTTCTTTTTTGTAAAAGTGACTGAAAGATAAGCTATGGTTATCAGAAAGGTGTGTGGCAGGTATGTTCTCAAAAATGAACAAAGTGGGCCTGTCACTTCAAGGAAAATAGTAACTGACATTTGGCTACTGACAAATTTGAGCTCTCAAACACTAGAATGTCAGAAGCCCTATATGGTGGGATGCTCCCGGTGAGCAGGGCCTGGGCCTCACCATCTGGTGCTCCTCCACCTGCAGGTAGTGCTCCACCAGGAAGCCACAGACATCCCCGATGCGGATGGTGCTGTTGAGGTCCGGCTCCTCCAGGAGCAGCTCGCACTGCTTGATGGACTCCTTGGGGTCCTCTGTGTATGTCCTGCCGTGAGCAAAGAGGAGGCCTGAGCTCCAAACCCCAGAACATGTGCTGTGTGTCAGAGGTCAGAGCAGGCTCATGTCCTCTAGGAGTAGTTCTGGAGGATGGGTGGCTAAATATTTTGTGAAGGTAATTCCTGTTAGTTAACTCATTAATTCCTTAATTTGTCCATTCATAAATTTATTCATTCATTCAACAAACCCTTACTGGCTGACTGGTTAGCTCAGTTGGTTAGATTGCGGTGTTAAACACTAAGGTCAAGGGTTCAGATCCCCTTACAGGCCAGCTGCCAAAAAACCCCAAAACAAAACAAGACAACCAACAAAAACCAAATACTTAATAATCACTTGCTTGGACCAAGACCAAAGATTTCAAACCCCCAATTCCTGTCCTAGGGAACAGTCTACAGTGGGATAGTGACCTCTAGGCTAAGATGCAAGGGGACATGGGGAAGTGTGGAGAGGTGCTGGAGAGGGGCCCACCACCTTGCTCAAGGCAGGTGGGAAGAACCTTCCAAGCAGAGGGATCAGTGAGCCTGAGCACAGTCCAGCACGTGTGACCCAGTGGGGGGAGTCTGTGGAGAAGCAGGGTTTGGCTAGTGAGCTGGGGCGAGACCAGGGTGATGCACCTGCTGGAACACGACTTGGTGAAGGGCAGGTGAGAGAAGCCCAGTGGGCTCAGGCTGCCACTTCAGGAGAGTCCAGGGCCTGTGTGGCCCTGCACTCGCTCAGCAGCTCCAGGGAGGCACTCCAGGGCCAGCCTATCCCCTGCCGCCTGCTGCCCAGCAGACATCTGTTACATGCAGATACTCCAGAATCTACACGCCTGAGTGGATGACGCCCCTCCACAGAGTTCCACTTTGTACAACAACTGCTCAAAATATTTAGTAACTCTTCTTTTGAAAAACTGTTCTCAGATAAAAAAAATATGTTTGTTAGTCTAGGCAGAAGCTGAGCCCCGGTGGCTCAGATGTCTGCTCACGCTGTGTCGACCACACAGCAGACTCTTTGAAAAGCCAAATTATCTGTCAATAGATAAATTCTGGGAGGTATCCCATAAAAACTTAGATTCATGGCCTCTCCTAAAAACTGAGACAACATGCTGCCTGGATCCTCTCCACAGGCTGGAGTGGAGAGGCATGAGCTCTTTGGTCATCAGGATCCCTGCCACCCCGTGCTGCATAGCGACCCCTCACTCAGGATGACCCTGCCCAACCTCTGAACACTCTGAGTTGGTCCAAGGCTTCCCTCAGCCACACCTTCTCCTGACGCAAATCGGCCTCCTCCTCCTCCCCTCCCCCACCAGATTTCTCTCTCAACATCTCTGGTTGTTTCCAGAACAATCTTCCCAAGATTGTGCCCAGGTTCTGAGGGAATTACCCAAGAGGATCTCAGATGTTCTGAGGGAATTACGCAAGAGGATCTCAGATGTTCTGAGGGAATTACCCAAGAGGATCTCACTTTAAGCAAGTGATGTGTCTTGAGTTCCTATCCAGTTGTCCAAGGAATCCTTTGAAGAGTATTCATCAGAAACAACCAATGAAGCACAGACAGAGGTGCCGGGGGCTCCAGGGGCTCTGGGGCCATGGCACAACACACATGAGGCGGGTCTGCAGGCCTGCCTGCATCCCACCATGCTCCCCTGTGCTGGCCTCTGCAGGAGACACACCTGCGGGCCTGGATGAACCTCTTCACCAGCGTCATCTTGCTCTGCAGCTGAGCCAGCTTGGTCTCCTGGTCCAGGGGGCTCTTGGCCTTGGCCTTCGACAGGCATTTGTAGGCCTCGGTCAGTGCCCCATGGGCTTTGTCGTAGTTCTGGTATTCGTCAATCTCCACCTGCATGACAAGGCCTGTGAGCACCCAGCGGGGCTCCATGCCCTTCTGCATGCCCCAATGGAATCCCCAGGACGGTCTGTACCTGGGCACAGGCATCATAAAAGCCAGCCAGGAGGTCCAGTGCCCGTCCCTTGGTGTAGAAGCTGATGATGTTCTTCATGATCTCCGGCTCCTTCCGCCAGTCCAGGGACTGCAGGTAGTTAGCAGCCATGATGTAGATTTCCTTCTGCCTAGAGACGCCCGCAAAGAACACAATCTTCTCTGTGTCTCCAGACTTGAGCAGCGCTCTCATGGCCTAGGCAGAGAAAGAGCCAAGGCTGAGGGCTGTGTGTGTGGGGACAGGCCTTCAGGAGCCCAAGGAAAGTGGCTTTCATGTGCCGATGAACCAGAGGATGAGCTCTCACAACCCAGCCACATGTCTGGTTTCAGGAGGAGAGATCTTATTTGTCGTGCTCCCCATAGGTGCCCCTCAAAACCCCAGCCAGAAAAGCTCATGCCCTGCTCGGGTTAAACAGAGGCAAACAGAGACGCATACAGAGGGCATGGCATCTCTAAGCGACTGCGAGAGCCCCGCCAATGCCCACCTTCAGCTTGTTCCCAGCCTGTGTGTACTTCTTGGTCGCCAGGTGGTAGTTGCCCTGGCGCATGCAGCAGCTGGCGATCTGCTCCAGCAGCTCACGCCGGGCCTCCTCAGACAGGTCCTTGGAGTCCTTGGACACAGTCATCTTTTCAGCCATGTCCTCAGTGATAGTCATGTTCTGTTCCAGGCACAGCTGCAGGGCTTCGTGATACTGAAACCCAGAAGGGGCTGTCACGGGTGAGCCGCCGAAGGAGGGCCAAGGGCTGAAGTGCCCCCCTCCCATCCGCCACCCCTTTGAGGAAGCCAGGCCCCATGGCTCAGCGGTGGCCACTGTCTGTGGCTGCGTCAGATGTGGAAGGGACAGGGACATTTCATACTCACAACCTACAGGACACAAGACTCATTCCTGTTACTTTCTCTCATGCTATTAACATTCTGGAATATGAGGAAGGAAATGTAGAACTCAAAAGAAT
The DNA here is from genome assembly GCF_000696425.1 of Galeopterus variegatus. Classification (NCBI taxonomy): domain Eukaryota; kingdom Metazoa; phylum Chordata; class Mammalia; order Dermoptera; family Cynocephalidae; genus Galeopterus; species Galeopterus variegatus. Next base: position 213,605 of record NW_007726203.1, read on the forward strand.
ACTTGTGGGAAGAAAAGGAAACTGGTAATTTTCTTCTTTTCTTTAAAAAATTTTTAAAGTAAGGGGTTTAATTTAATTTTCTTAAAATTTAAGGAAAAAATTTATATTCTTCACTTAAGAATATGTCTTGAGATAAAAAAAGAATTCTGTCTTGGAATTCATTCCATCTCAGCACATGAGAAGCTGCTGCTTGCTTTTTTTTTTTCTTTTTGTCCTTTTTGAGACCGGCCGCACCACGCTCAGCCAGTGAGCGCTGTGAGCAAACCGGTCATCCCTATATAGGATCCAAACCAGTGGCGGAAGCGCCACTGCGCTCGCAGCGCCGCATTCTCCCGAGTGCGCCACGGGCTCGGCCCGCTGCTGCTTGCTTTTTGACGGCCACACAGTATTCCACCGTCTGAAGGAACTACTGCTTATGAACACAGTGGCTGCTGTCTTTTGCTATAATAAACATTTCTGTGGAGCATACCTCTGTGCGTACATCACTTGCACATGTGCAAATGTGTCAGTAAGGGTGAAATCCCGAGGAAAGGAACTGCTGGGTTGAGAGAGGTATAATTTTTACTTCTGGCAGGTACTGCCCACTGCATTCCTACCCACAGTGCCTGAGTATACCTGTTTCCCATGACAATCTAGTGGATTATTTCTAACCCTTTCACCTTTACTAGCCCAATTCATGACAAACTATCCTCTCTTTGAGTTATGGTCTGATGTGTCTCACTATGAATAAGGCTAAGTATTTTATATTCAGGAACCATTCATATTTCCTTCTTAATAAACTGTTCATATTCTTTGCGCTTTTGAATTGTTAGTAACTTTCTTATTGGTTTACAGGAGCTTAATAAATATTAAGAAAATTAACTTTTTGGGATATAGGTAAAATACATTTCTCCCAGTTTATTATTTAGACACACGTGAAGTGGACGGTAAGTCTGTGCTTGCAGCAGAAATCTGAGCCATTCAAATCCAGGTTAAGGGCAGCCACCACCTTTCTCAAGAAATTGTAACCAAAAGAGATGGCGAAGCTGCTCCCACCATATCTATGGGAAAGGTAACCCCTGAGCTGTGGTGCCTGAGTGCGTGCCAAGCCCGGGGTGCCTGTGACCCTGTACCTTCTTGGCTGCCAGCAGCAGCTCCATGGCCTTCTCATACTGACTGTGCTCGATGAAGAAGTCTGAGCAGCGGGCTAGGAGGGCGGGGTCTGACTTCTCGTCCAGGTCCTCTGCTATGAGCTGCAGGGCCACAAACTGCTGGGTGGCAAAGGCCAGCTCCAGGGCCTTGGAGAAGTGACCAGCCTGTGGACAGCCGTGGGACTCTGAGCAGCTGCCCAAGCCTGGTGCCTGAGCATTTTCGCCTGTCTGGGCCTTCCTGGGGCCTTGCACAGTCAAGGGTCCCTGGCCTCCACACTGGGGCTGGCCCCTCTCACCTTGTGGTAGAGCATGACCGCCCGGTCCATCTGCTCGCCCTTCTCCTCGTAGTAGCGGGCCGCCTCAGTCATGTCCTCTGGGGAGCTCAGCAGGGCCAGGTTCATGAGCTGGTCGTCCAAGCCGTTCTCCTGCAGGGAGGGAGGCAGGGCTCTGTGGCAGTTCTTGCCTGCTGCACCCAAGACACCTTAGATTTTGAATGTGTCCGGGGATGAATCCACCTCCCTTCAGTTTGATGTGCTGCTAGTGATCTGTGTGACCAGGGTTTTTCTGCACTTGATGTCTTACTGGGTCTGTCAGTACCAGGATTTTCAGATGCTTTTTGATCTATTTCACTGAGCACTGCAAGAAATAGCCAATGGGGGGGATTTTTCCAGAAGGGAGACCCTGAGTTGAGACATTTTTACGGATGCAGAATGTCTAACAGCCTCCTATGAAGGACCTGCCTGTCTGCAAGGCATCGCTCCTCCTCAGGAGCCTGGGGTCCTATGGAGAACCCAGAGATCATTCAGTCAGATGGTGGAGGTAAGGATGGGAGGAGGCGGGGAGTGAGGAGTGCGTGGTGGGAACCAGTTGGGGGCAGGAGAGTTCTCCACACATGCTCACGACTTTTCTGTTTGAATCTTTTTTTTTTTTAAAGATGACCAGTAAGGGGATCTGAACCCTTGACTTGGTGTTGTCAGCACCACACTCACCCAGTGAGCTAACCAGCCATCCCTATATGGGATCCAAACCCGTGGCCTTGGTGTTATCAGCACCACACTCTCCTGAGTGAGCCATGGGCCAGCCCTGTTTGAACCTCTTAGCAGAATCTTAAAAACAGCCACAAGGCACTGTGTTCCTGCCCATGGCCTGCCAGGCGCTGCCTGCTCCATTACCTTGCAGAGGCGGATGGCGTTGTTGAAGGCCTGTGCCCGCGTGTAGAAGTGTACCGCGTGCTGCACCTCCTCCTGGTTCTCGTACTGGCGGGCGAGGTGATACGCGGCTGCCCAGTTCCCAGTCTCGTTGGCTATCTCAGCAGCCTGGACAGACACCCAAGGATGTGCAGGCAGCTGCGGCCCCACCCAGCAGCCTCACCCCACCTGTGCAGGCCAAGTCCACCAGAATGCACTTACCTTCTGAATATTGCCCTGGAAGCAGTAGATGCGGACCAGGGAGAAGTAATCCTGCGCCAGCTCGTAGTAGCGCAGGGCCGCGTTCATCTTGGCCTGACTCTCCAGGTACTGGGCCCACCACCTCCACAGTGTCCTGCAGAGCAGCCCCGCAGGCCGCACAGTCTCTGTCAGGGCCCTGCTCCCACTGGAAATGAGCCCCCACCCCAGCTCCCAACCCCTCTCAGAGTGCACTCCACATGACCAGTGAGAAGGGGCCCAGGGCCCAAGGAACCTCTCCCAGAGAACAAGCTCCACTTAGTGTCCCATGCCCAGCTCTGAGAGACCTCAAGGATGCTGTGCATGCTCATACAAGGGCACTTCAAAAAGTCTGTGGAAGACAGAGTTGAAAGGTAACACGAATCTTCCCATGAATGTTTTGAAGTACCTTCCCGTGTGAAGCGCAAGTGTTCTCTGGGCACCAAGACAAACCCCAGCAGCCCCCAACACCTACTTGTCCTTCATGTTATTGATGTACAGCTCCAGTGACTGCAGGTCCCCCGAGAGCATCCTGGGCACCTCAAAGTGGTGTGTGTCTGACTTCTTATAGCTGTGGAGGGAGGAGACAGGAGGCTCCCATTCCCTCCCATCTCTGCCCCGACAGCCAGAGGGGCCCAGAGATGATGTCACAGACACGCAAAGCAGTGCCCATGGTGTGGGCTCCCCGGTGAGCTCTGGGGACCTGTGTGCCCATTGGAGGCAGCAGCAGCTCCCTGCACAGAAAGCAGGTCTTTCCCCAGGGCTCCCCAGCACATACTCCAGGTTGTGGGAATAGATCTGAGAGTGGCTCCTACTCTGCAAAGGGTCACACTGGGGCCAGGCTGCACTGATGGCTCCTGCATGCTCATGGAGGCACTAAGCCCAAACTATGTTACAGCGACTCACACAAGTACAGCCAGATGCTCTTCTGTAGCCTGCCCCCAAAACCAAAGCCAGGCCAGGATGGAAGGGAGGGCAGCCCCCAGGCCTCTGCGGTGTTCCTAAAACCACGGAACTCATGAAAACTTCCCACAGAGGAGGCCGGACCGCCATGAGACAGAGCCTTCCTGTAGGAGACCCTCTGGCCCCTCACCGCGGTGCAGACAGGCACAGAGAAGCAGGCAGTAGCCGGGGCTGGCCTGGGGTTAAGCCCGACAGCCCCTGCCCGTGCCCCTTGCTCACTAGCTGAGCGCCAGGCTGCAGTTGGCACTGGCTTCCAGGTGCTTGGCGTAGTTGTAGTAGGTGGTGCGCAGGTGGACACGGTCGTGGACCTCAGAGACTTCGATGGCTTTCTGCCACTGGCCTGAGGCCTGGTAGAGCTTGTTCAGCAGGTCGTAGCGCTCACACTTCTTGTACAGCTGCTCGGCATCCTCCTGTGGAAGGAGGCGGCAAGTGTCATCGCATGCCCATGCCGGGAGAGATGCTGCCCCACTGCAGAGCTCACAGCAAAGATGCACCGCACATGCCACGGGCATATGGATGCTCCAGGTCACCTCTGGGAACCATGCCACACGCCTGCATGACACAGTGTCCCCCAGCTGGAGAGGGAGAGGTACGCGTTGTCGTAACCCAGGCCTGTGTGTCCTAAGAGACTGCCTGCATCACCCCTACCCCCCTGCAGATGAGGGGGCCCACTCTGGTGCTCCTGCCATGCAGAGACAGCTCCCAGCCCCCTTCCCGGAGGGTCTGCCCCCACTGCCCCCACATGGTGTCTGATGCTGGGAGTTCTGTCAGCCCTTTCGGGCCCCTCTGGGGATAGCAAGATGAGGAGGTGGGGAGGATGGGGCCCCATAGGGACCAGAGGCCTCAGGGTCTCCATAGGGGCCTGCTCCCCTGCGCTTAAGCTAGCCTGGGGGGCTTCTGTTTGGTGCAGCCAGGTGGCCCAACAAGCACCTCTCCCCAGGGGCCGAGCCAGACCCTGACAACCCACAGCCACCCAGCCCCTGCCCTACTGCCCATCTCCCAGCTTTCCCAGCCTCTGCACCAAGGCCCAGTGGAGGCCGGTGGGTGAATCCCACTCCTCCTCCAGGCAAGGTGGAGGGGTTTGTCTGTCTGTCCCGGTAGGGCAGCACCTGACTCACCAGCATGCCCAGCTGTATGGCCAACATGGCCACTCTGGCCTCCAGCTCCGGCTCACGCTCTGCCTCCCGCAGAGCTCGGGCCCCGCGGGCATGGCCCATGTTCCCCAGGCACACCCTGGCAACATCCAGCCGCTGGGTCTTCACACACATTCGTGCCATATTCTCCCAGACAGCCTCACTGCGGGCAGAGGAGGTGCGTGTTAGCCTGCAGCCCCAACTCCCCCAGCAATGTCAACATTCTGCCACCAAGGAGGGTGCGTGGGGACAGCAGGGGCCTTCCCATTCCTCCTCCCATTGCCGGAGAAGGGATGAGGCAAAAGTCCCACAGCTGGTGCTCCTGGAGCCAGGCAGGTGCCACATCTCATGACCTCCTGGATCCCAAGGGCTGTAGGAGACAGGAGCCGGGGTCCCACTGGTGATGGAATGATCTTTGGTGCAGGTCACCAACTTCCTGCTTCTCCTCCCTGCTTCAGCCAGCCTGTCTGCTCGGCAGCCCTGGCTCCTCTGTCATGCACATGGTCAGGTCAGAGACAGAACCTCCTCCTCTCAGCTGAGACTCCATAGAGCCCCTACTAAAGTGCCCTTCCACCCCATGGAGGGACCCCTCACACCACTGCCCATCAGTCAGAGGGTGGAGTCTGGAGAGGTGTGGTGCGGGGTCCAAACCCCACTCGACTTGGGTTCTGGAGCCCAGACCTCTGCACAGAGACAGGCCAGGTGGCCTGCAGAGCAAGCCGAGGGTGGGGACAGACCAGACATCCCCTCTCACACACCCCATGATGTACGCTGGTGAGTTTCATGCAATTGTAAGATGGGGTGAGCTCCATCAGAACACAAGCAGAAGGTATTTCACTCTCTTTTCAAGGTTTTCTAGTGTTTCCCCCTTGTGATGTTGACCTAGGCTTTCTGCTAGGTCAACCAAATTCCTGCTCAGTACATTGCTAGGCTTGGTGTGGACCTAGAAATGACCAAGACTGCTGGCCCCAGGGATGGCAAAGGCTGCACACAGCCATCCCTGGGAAAGAAGCACTGGTGCCTGGGTATCATGCTCCTGGCCGGTCTCAAGGTGGGGCTGGGCAGCGGACGCTTTCTGTTCATTCATTATGAGGTGGTCCACTGTGAGTCTGACAGAGAGCCCCTGTGAACCCATCCCTGATGCTGTCGAGCCTGTGTCTTCAGAAGTGGACTCAGGGCCCAAGGCCTCAAGACACCATCTCTGAACAACTCAGTGTGGTCACTGAACGATGCAAAGACAAAGGAGACAAGTTTACTTGTTGCATCGTCTCCTCTCTGCCCCATGCCTCTTCCCAGCCAGATGCCACACGAGCAGCGCTGCAGCAGCATGCTCACGTGCTCATGCGCACACACTGCACACCCAGGCAGGCCAGCACAGGAGTGTCCACGGAGGACCTCACTCAGGCCCTCCCTCACATTCCACAGCTGTTCCTCCAAATAAAGCCGAGGCTACAGTGTCTCCCAGGAGGTGGGGAAGGCCTGCTCTCTCCCCACTGGTCGTGGACTTAGCAGCACTAAGGGACTTGGAGGGACGAGCTGCCCACGACAGGCTGGTTCATGGTCCTGGTGAGTGGAAGGACAGCCGGGCATTTTCCAGGTGGAAAGACAAGGGTGGGGGTGTCCTGTGAGAGAACAGAGCTATCACAGCCCCACTGTGGCGGCTCCATGGTAAACGGGCGGCCCACACCCCAGGTCCCCCGACTTGGGCAGAAGCAGAGCAGAAACGGCTTCCGAGAGGGAAGCGCCAGGCACTCAGGTCCCTCATGTCCTGAGGCTGGGGTTTATGCACCGGGACGGAAACTGCTGCGGCGACCTGTGGGTGAAACTCCGCAAATCAGGTGCCCTTTGCTGTAGGCCAGTGTATACTTTTGGTATGTTTTTGGATTTGACTGGGTCCTGCTAGAACTTTGGTTAATTCACTAGATTCGTGCTGCTCAGGGACTAGATGTGAGAATGCCCTGTGTATTTTAGTGACAGCTGGCCCCTGGCAGCCACTACCTGTAGCAGGAGACTGCGCTGGAGTTACATGGTAACGCCTGGCCTGGCCACTGGCCCTGTGGTGTGATGTGGCCATGCTGGAACTGGGTGTGAGGGTGTTACAAAAGCCAGTCCTGCTCAGGAAGTGTTCCAACCTTGCGTTCAGGCACCTGGAAGTGAGTTTGGCCCCCCACCATCTGGGCTCAGCACCCTGTGCTTCTCCAGGACCACACCCTGCAGCTTGGAGAAGGGTCAGTTGGGGACTTTGCAGAGGGGCCCGGTCCTGGGCAGTGCCACCCATCCTCCTCCTCAGGAAGGCTGGTTTGCTTTCCTCATCCGTCCGGCTTCAGGATGGAAAGGACCATCAGCAGCCGTGAGGCATCAAATCTCAGGAACCTGCTCGGTTTCATGCAGCTCTTTCCCTGCAGAAGACGCGGCTGTGGCCGGCTCTAGACCCGCCAAGGCAGCTTTACCACCTGGCCACCCAGAGGCTCCAGGCCAGAAGCCATGTTCTCTGCATTTAAACTCTGTAGTGGACTGAACTGTGTCCCCCTAAAACTCATTGAAGTTTGAATTCCCTGAGTTTTATGTATTAGAATCTTAGTCCCCACTGTGACTGTTAAGAGTGTGGGAAATCCTATTATGGTAATTGAAAGGTGGAGTCTTGAAGAGGTGCTTGGATTGTAGGACCATGCAATAGTGAATGGATTAAAAATGGTGGTCAGGGGCATGGTTCTGAGGGCTTTAAAAGAAGAGCACATGACAGTCTCTCTCTCTGCTTTCTCTGCTTCCACCATCTTGCAATGTGAGATCCCTGGGTCACTGTCACCACCATCAGATGGACACTGGACTTCCCAGCCTCAGAAACTGTAAGCAATAAATGTCGTTTTTCTTTATAAATAACCCAGTTCCATGTATTTTGTCATAAGCAACAAAAATAGACTAATACAGACTTCTTTCTTCATAATAAGCAGAAAACAAAAGCTTGTCTTTCTGCCGGATCCTGAGGTGGCTGGTTGGATGCAGGCACAAGGACCCATGGGTGTAAAGCCAGTTGTTTATAAACAGCCCAGGATCACATGGGATACACGTCAAACCCGGTGTATCTTGGACTCTCCCAGTCATGCCTCCCAGCCCAGGTGTGCAGGGGCTGGCGGGGACCGGACACAGCGCTGTTGCTTCCATTTGCTGGTGTCACCCCCTTCATCTACCTTGTCTTGAAGGCAAACGGCTCACGTCCACATCCAACTAAAGGAGAAACAGCAGAGAAGTCTGGGGACTGAGGCTGGCAAGTGACCCCTGGGCACAGCCGGGTTGCCTTTGCCCCGAGGTGGCCCCTTCTCTCCTATGCAGTAGCAGCTGTGCCCACCATGGCTGCTCACCCAGAGACCTGACTGGGTCTTGCTGTGCCTCACTGGGCATGTGTGCGGCAAAGGACCTGTCCACCACATCTCCACACCGCCCAGCTCTCTTCACACTGCCGTCTGTCCTGGGAATTCAGTCTCCACCGAGCGGGGGCTCTTGTGCTGGAAGTGTAGCCCCCAGCCAAGGGGACCAAAGCTGGAACGCCCCTCTAAGGGCACCCCTCCCCACTGGTTGAGGCAGCTGTGAGCAAGCCTTGGGGAGGGCGAGGGCCCCTCACCCAGTTGAACTCAGAACCACTGGAAGTCTAGAATCCAGGAGTAGCTGCAGACTTCCATAGAACACGGCCACCAGTGTGTGTGCCAACATTCTAGGCACAGGTTGCTGAGGATCCAGGACCGGCTCCATCTCCAGTGTGGGGTTCCAGGGTTCACGCATCTGACATGAATTCCAAGATGTAAACACCCTCTTAGTCCCCATCCGAGTCTTGAGAATTTCCTGTTGTCTGGGCCAGTCTATGGAATGTAACTCCCATCTGTATTTCATCAGCTCTGAGAGGCGCCTAAAATAAGCAGCAGATGTGGCAGCAGAGGAAGGCGGCCTTAAAATGGTCGAGTTTCTGGAAAGACCTGTCTGTTCTGCAGAGGCCTTTCCCACGACTGGAGAACAGGAACAGCCCACATGGAGGCAATGGAGCCCCCATGTGGTCTTATGGATGGACATGAGAGCCAAGACCCTCCAAGGACACCCCAGGAGGATCACTCCTAACTTAAATTCTGCTCCCAGGCTGTGCCCTGGGCTATGCCAGCCTCCCACACCACCAGGAGCTAGAAGCTGGGCTATGGCTGAGGCACAGGGACCTGGTGGCCTGACAGGACCCCCCAGAGCTGCCAGTGGGTAAGGGAGGACAGTGCTGCGAGCTGTGAGCCAGGTCTTGCAGGTCTGGCCGCCCCCAGGTGGGATCCTGGCCTTGGCCTCCTACTTGCCCAGCCCAAGGAAAGCACTGGATGGAGCTGGCCCAGGGGCTACTTCTGAGACAAACATGTCCTCTGGGTTTTGAAACTCTGCTTGCTTTCTATTGGAAGTGAGCCATTTAGAGATGACCTAGAAAGAGGTGACATCATTAAGAATGGAAATGGAGTCTCTCCTAGTACAGCCTGCAGCTCTGAGTGCTCACGGACGCTGAGGGACGGAGACGCTGCACTCCGAGTCTGCCACAGAAAGGAAGGGACGTCCCCCCTGGGGGCCTTCTGAGCCATCAGCAAGTCAAGGGCAGACAGTACCCCTTGCCCTGTCAAGTTCCTGGTGTCAGGAACTTGACCAGAGAGAGGATGGAGCGAGAGAATCACAACGGAAACCACAACTGTCCTTTGACACAAGCCAAGGAAGAGGGGACGGTAGAAACGGACTTAGTGGACACATCATCTGCAAACTCCAGTGGGAAAAACCCCACAAGGAATTGATGGACAAGCATTTCTCAGGACCCAGATTTGCAAACAGCTGGTCGAGGACAGAGCCTCTGCTTCTCAGGAGCCTTGTCTTACACGTGGACACACAGAGCCACACATGAACGTCTGACTAAAGTCCCAGTCCCAGGAAACAGGAGCTCTCAGGACAGCTGCCTGGCCAGCCCCGTGCACAGCAGTGCGTGAGGACAGGAAGCAGGCCAGAAGCTTCACTGTCACCACCTGGAGCCTCGGCTGGCAACTGAACTCTCTGCCCGCATGTCTCGGGCGCCTGTGCTTAAGAACGGTTTAGCCAGAGCCGTGGGAACCTGCATCTCTATTCGTTCACAAAGCCTCAGAGCCCTGGAGGGGTGGGAATCATGGTGTTGGGTTCGGGGTCTCTGGAGATGGGGCACAGAGCGTGAGACCCTCCATGATGTTTGTCTCCAAGTGTGAGCCTCTGACACGTCAGGGCTGGCACACTTGTTCCCCGAGGCATGTGAGTCTCAGCTTGGCGAGGATAGCTGTCTGAGGGGCACCCTGCCCCATGCCCCACCCTCTCTGCTCCCTCCAGCAGTCCCTCTGCCGACTGTGCCTGCAGTGACATTTGTGTCCCCCACCCCCAACAACAGAATCCCTTTGATGAGAACAGGTCCTGGCACATCATGGGCTCATGGTGCCTGTTGTGCTGGGGACAACTTCATGGCTGGGTGCATGTGAAGTCCATGAGGGGGCACTTGGTCCCGTAGGGCCCTGCCTCTCCCAAGGGGTCTGCAGCGTCCCCAGACCTCAGGGCCCAGCATGGGCATCCATCTTGGCGGCTGGCCAGGCTCAAGAGCAGTAGGTAAGTCAGGAGCCTGTCCTGGGCCAGCATCCCTGGCCTCTCCTCTGTGGCAGGAAGGTGGGGAGGGGCAGCAGAGGGGAACTGGAGCCGGGCCTCAGAAGTCTCCCCAGGCCTTTCCCATCAGGAAACACATCCTGTTAGTGTCTGGCTGCTGTGGCTGGGCCACTATTTGTTGCAGTTGGCTACGCCCTCCAGCTCACCAAAAACAGCCTCAAAAACAACCATTTCCTCTCTGCTGAGGGACGGGGAAAACTCCAGCTCGCACACACACTTCCTCGCAGCAGGCACTCTGCTTTCCAGGACCTGCCATCCGTGGCAGAGGCACTGCGACGCGGGCCCAGGCAGCAGAGAGGCGGCCACCAGACCTGTGCTGCCCCCGTGGCCCTGCTCCGAGCCTGGCTCCACGGCTGGTCCTAAGGCCCTCGAGTTACTTTCTGTTCTCTGCCGCTGCAGGAGGAAGAGGCACACGCTGGCACAGCCTCCCTTGGCCTCTGCTTCCCAGGAAGACGGCGCACTCACGACTCTGGATTCTCTCTGGTGTCCCTGTTTCCTCCCAGGGATGGGCCTCACAGCGGCCACCAGCTTTAACACAGGGCTGGCGCTGCTCCAGGTGCAGGAGGGAGGATAAGGCAGGGCCGTGAGGTGGGCTCACCCGCACCTGTCCTATGGGTCTCTCCCAACACCTCCGGGCGAGTGTCTCGTCTGCCTGGCTGGTGCCGCCTGCGCTGCTTTGAGAATGAGCGGCGATGTTCTCTAGCCTCCCCTAGCAGCGCCCGGCTCTATCTGCATTCACGGTGGCCGACTGGAACTTGGACTTTCTCTGTGATAAACAGACGGCACCGGCGGACAGCTATGACTGTCCAGAAACTCGTGGCCACAGCTGTGCTGGCCGCCCTCGTCTCTCTCATCCTCAACAACGCAGCAGCCTTCACCCCAAACTGGGTGTACCAGACGCTGGAGGATGGGCGCAAGCGGAGCGTGGGGCTCTGGAGGTCCTGCTGGCTGGTGGACAAGGGCCGGGGAGGGCCGGGCCCCGGGGCCAGGGCCGGGCAGGCAGATGCTCGGGACTGCGAGGCGCTGGGCTGGGGCTCCGAGTCGGCGGGCTTCCAGGAGTCTCGAGGCACGGTCAAACGTAAGTCTGCTCACTTTTCTGTCACCTTCAGAGCAGCTGGGGCTCATCAGCACACAGGGGACGGGAGGTGTGTGTGTGGTGGGCGGGTGAGGAGAGGCTGTGCTCAGGCCCTAGGCCCTGAGCCCTGCTCCAAAGGTGGCCTCCAGGCAGGCAGGAGGGGGGACACCCAGTATCCCAGGGAAGGTGGGAGCTGCGCTCACCCTGTCTGTGGTGAGTGATGGCCTCTTCTGCTCTGCCCAGACTGTGCCCCTGGCTCCTTTACATGGGACTCATCTTGGCAGCTGGGCTTCCTCTGCCATCCTGCGTGGCTGAAGGACGATACGTTACCCACATCAAGACCTTTTCCCCCGGCTGGAAGTAGTAAAATAAATGAGTTTAAAAACATGTGACTGAGCTCTGACTTCACCTCCACGGCTGTCAGGGTCTTTAAGGCTGTGAGCCGTGTAGCAGGAGGTTCCCGGGGATGTACAGCAGGAGACACTGAGTGGAGGAGCAGAGGAGAGAGACTCAGAGCCGGGGGCCACCTGCTTCCTCCCACCCCCAGCAGTTTTGTTGGGGCCTGAGTGGTCACAGCGTGTCACTGGGGTCTATTTACTACCCTGGAAGTTGGGAACTTGCCTTTGAGAGTGCAGTTTTGTGTGTACAGGAAAGAAGAGTTCCATAAATATGAATTCACTTGCTACCTAATGTGTCAGGTAAGCAGCCATGCCTGCTGAAATGCAAGGTCTCCCCAGATGATGACCCTTTACAGTGGCTGGCCTGGGGTCTACTGCAGAACATCACAGACCTCAATGCTGAATCCCCTTTGTGTTCTAAAGACAACATAAGAAAATGTGTGGCTTAGGCAATGTGTCTGCTGAATGCTTTCAGAGAGTTCCCAGCCATCCTCCAGTGATACACAGTGTCCCCACCCAGCTGTGTGCTCGAAACCTGGTGGGGAATATCACCCCCATTTCATGGGTGAAGAAACTGAGGCTGGCAGGAAGCACAAGGCTTGCCAAGAGCCCGCAGGGAACTCGGCCCCCATCTGCTGGGCCTGGTCAGGTCCTCCCAGCATCCTTCATGAGCAGGTAGCAACAGCCCTCTTCTTAAAAAAGATCAGAGCATGTGAATAATTCTAACGAGCTCCCAGAACTCAGGGGTCTTTTGGGAAGCTAGATAAACCCAGCTGAACCTGGGTCTCTGTAGGCCTTGTTGGTAGACAACTTTCCTTCTGGATTCTTGGATTGTTCTAAGAATGAAAGCCAGAGCCTCTTGGGTAGGCAGCAGCCCCACATGGTCCTGGAGGGCTCGAGGCTCAGGCAGGTGAGGCCAGGCGGCAAGCAGGGCTCCTGGCGCTCGTTGTGCTGTGGAACCAGCACTGGCCTCTCCGTCCCATAGAGCACCCCCCACCTGGGGGGAGGGAGCCCATCAGCCCCCCCAGTCCTGCCCTGGGCCCCAAGGCCTCCTGACTGCTGCCAGATCCTGCCACCCCCAGTGCCACACAGATGTCCTGGGAGGCCGGAAGCACTCATTCTGCAGTCCTGGGTGGATGGTGCAGTCTTTGGAGCATCTGGGCATACATCCCATCTGCCTGCCATCCACTTGCTGAGGCCTGGTCACCTCAGGCCAGCAGGCCACACAGGGCTCCTGCCCTGTATCGCTGCTTCTCCCTGACCACCTGGTCAGTTGCTGCTGCAGTTAATACTGCATTTGCAGGCAGCTGACCCTCAATGAGTCTGAGCAATGAATGCCTTCTCAAACGACGGAAATACCGACGGAAGCTTCTCATGAATGAGCCCGACCAGACTGAACTAAGGAAACGAATGGGTGCGTTGGGCCATTCGGTCGCTGACAACTTATAACAGACCCTGAGCGACCGGACCTGACAGGAACAAGCAGCGGGAAGTCGGGGCTCCTGAAGGAAGCCTCAGATCCCATCCGCAGGCATTGCCAGGGGCCCCATGACTGCGTCCCTGGGACCCCAGGTGGGGACGCGCCTGGTGGGGACACTCCTGGAGTCTCTCTCTCTCAATGTCGGGGTCTGTGCGTCTGCAGCTCTCTAACCCCAGCAGCTGGCAGCTCCGTGCGTCTGCAGCTCTCTAAGCCGTGAGCACGAGGCCCCCAGGCTGGAGCGGGCATGCCGGAAAAGCCTGGGACCCAAAAAGGGCGAGCTCCCCCCGGCTTCGAATGACAAGAGGGGACGTGGACACAGTGGGCAGGTGGGCTGACCCGTGGTGGTGGGAAGTGGCACAATGTCTCCGAAAGGTCCCATGACTCCACAAGCCTAAATATAGACCCTGTCCACCAAGAAGCATGAATCACAGACGCCACCCCTGCCTGAAGACAGGGTGGGCACACGTGGGGCCTCCTGGTCAGAGACAAGGGTCACACGGCAGGTCCCTGCTCCACTCTCCCAGTGAGGGTGGATACCCCACGCTACTTGAATGGTCTGAGAAAGACCCGCAGGGAAGGGGGCCTAACTTCACGGTGCACAGAGGTTTTTCAGTAATGCCAGGCGCCACCCCACACTCCTGCCAGCCCAGCACGTGGGACGTTCCTCCTCTGAGTGTCTCTCGATGATACTGTCACAGACCCCTCACCTGGGTGGAGGTGACCCCTTGGACACAGGCAGCTCCCAAAAGCACAGCTGCAAGCCAGCAAGCACAACAGAGGAGAGCCGAGGTCAGGACTCTCCCGCAAGCCTGCATCATAGTGCAGCTCCTCTCCACTCCAAGTGGCTGCCCACCAACCTGGCCATCAGAGGAGCAGGAGGACGATGCTGGGGCTCAGCCTTTGGTCTGCAGGCGAGGAGGTCCGAGTGGATGGGGCAGTGGCTTTCTGAGTGCTGGCTTCAGGAACTTGACGATTGTAGAGAACAGAGACAGCAGGGGTTGGGGCAGGGCTTCAGCAACATGGGCAGGGGACAGACACCCATGGACCCAGGGCAGAGCTGCTCATTGTGTGCCCAGCAATGTGGTAGAACATACTGCTGGGGGGTTCCATCAGGGAGGGTGGGAGATGTCCCCCGAGGATAAGATTTGAGCATTGGGTAAGGCAGGGAGGGAGGCAGGAAGCAGAGGCAGGCGCTAAGCCCAAGGGGTTGGGAGGCGGGGGAAGGGCGTGTGTGTTATGCTCAGGAGCTTTAAAACTACTCCGTGAATTCAAACTGCATTTCAATAAATGCTTGGGTTGATCATATGGAATCACTGATACTGGTGACAGCGGCTATACCACTATCTCTAACCATTTACAAACTCACGGAGGTAAAGCAGTATCACATACCTAAGGCCAGAAAGCCTGCCCACCCATGCTGGCCCAACCTGCTCCTGCCACCCTGGCTTCCCATGGAAGCTCCTGAGGAAGAAGTAGAGGATCTGTAAGTCTATGGCACGAAGCGCCCTCCCTTTGCAGTCCCTGGCAGACTTCCTCCTGGGACCAGGCTAGGGTGGGGGGGAAGAGGAGCAGGGCACGAGGCAGGTGTGAGCAGGAGGGGATGCCAAGGGACCAGAATGACGGGGGCCAAGTCTGGAAGACCAGGGTTTGCTCCTGCTGTGCCCCTTGTGGATTGTGAGTGGCCTGGACCAGCCACTCACTGTAATGGGGCCCGTGTTCCTCATCTGCGAGAAGGGACAGTGACACTGACCTCCCAGGATCAGAAAAGCTGACATGCCAGACAGCAGCTGACATGGGCTGGGCCCTGTTGCCAGCAGCTACGGAGTGACCTAACCAGGGTGCCAACGCAAGTGTGGGGCCAGTTGCTATGGCACAGCTCGCCTCCATTTACCCTGCCATACTGGCACTGGTATGTGCTGAGTTGGGGGGAACGGCTATCCCACAAAGACACATGTCACAGAGAAAGGCCTCTCCCAGGGGGGAGGTGACCTCTCTAGCCACACCCGGGAGCTGATGAGCCCTCAGCGGTCAGGGAGATGCCCGGGACAGCTCTGTGCAGACAAGGCTCCGGATGTGCTACTGCCCTTCCCGAGGAGTGCCGGGCACTGAGAGGACTGGCACTCCTCGGGAAGTGGCCATCAGGGAGGACTGGCAGAGCCTGGCCCGTCTGCCGCCTTCTCCTTGAGCTAGTCATCCCACTGACTGCCTTTTTTCTCCCTTGGCCCGCAGTACAGTTTGACATGATGCGCGCCTGCAACCTGGTGGCAACGGCGGCACTTGCAGCGGGCCAGATCACCTTCGTGCTGGGGCTGACGGGCCTGCCCCTGCTGTCGTCCGACTCCCAGTGCTGGGAGGAGGCCATGGCCGCTGCATTCCAGCTGGCGAGTAAGTACCCCTGGTGCAGGCGGGCAGGGCAGGGTCACAGGGCCGCAGAACCTTTGGTAGCCTGGCAGGGAGGTGCAGTCTGCCCCGAGCAGCCATGGGTCATCCTCCCTCCCCACACACTGCCATGGGCAAGAGCAAAACAGAAATACACAGGCTGAGGGGTGCAGAGGACGCACCCCCAGCTTTGTCCTTCTGTCACATTCTCTTCCATTTTAAACGTGGCGCCAGTGCACCAGGCAAATGTGCTTTGCTTTTCCAACTCTATGGGACCTGGTATCTGATAGGTCCATCTGCAGCTCTTTGGGGTGGCCTGGATTTGGGCTCCTACCTGCTCTGGGCAGAGGCGGGAGAGCCTGCCTGACCCCACGCCCCCACTGCTGGCCCAGCTGGTGGGCACAGCGCACAAATGGGAAGTCAGGGCACACGCTCTGTTGTAAATGCAGTTTCCTGGGACCGCACCTGGGGTCAGTGCAGGCCCTTTCTCAAGAGCAGCACGCAAAAAGTAAAGAGAACATGCTAGCATGTTACACACCGACCATGTGGACAGCGAGGTGTCCGCACACGTGGGCACACATGCCCTGTCCTGGCTCTAACAATGGTGCACAGAGCAGGACCATAACGATGTGCTCAGTTTCCTGGATCCGCCACCTGAGTGTGGGGAGCAAGAGCCCGGCTCTGTATGGCGCTGGGTCCTCAACACTGGACCCCACCTCCTGCCCACCAGCCAGCAGTCACTGTAGGCCAGACGGGACAGGGCATGACAACACCTGCCATCTTCAAAGGGTGAGTGTGGTGGCACCGTCATAAACAACTGTGGAATTGCTCTGGGAGGTTCCTGATGAGTGGTGGAATCCCTGGTGGCTGTCTAACTGCGACCCCAGCCACCAGAGGAGCCTCTGCCAATTTCTCTGCATGCTGCTCCATCCTGCCCACTGAGTTTTAAGGATCATGACACCTGGGGAAGCTCGGGCATTCTGCTACTCTCTAGGACCACGTGGGCTCAGGGCGCCTGTGGACATGGAGACCTGAGGTGGCCACGCTCAGCCAGGTCCTGGGCGTGGCATGTTTTCAGCTGGCCCACCCGCCCTTCCTTCTCAGCACACAACAGGAGCATTTCCTAAGGTTGAATGTACATTTCAACAAAGGAAGTGGCAGGAAGTCTGAAGGGAATCACTCTAGGAATAATGGATCTTCCTTAAGAAACGCAATTTCCAGAACGAGGCTGACAGGCCATGGCAGGTATTAGTGTGCTGGAAAGTGCCTGGTGGGAACCAGGAAGCTGGGCCCTCCTGAGCGCCATTCACAACATGGTGGCGTGGCATGGTCCCCAGCAAGTCACTTCCCCTTGGCGGTGAGGCAGGAAGGGGGGCATTGCAGGGTGTGAGTGGGAGAGCCCAGGGCTTGCTGTCAGAATAGGAGCTGCACCTCAGCTCTGTGACTATGCGTGAAAACACAGATGCTCCATATGATAGGACACGTGTAGGAGAGTTACCCACTTACCCTCTGCTGACCTCAAGGCCATAAAAGAAAGAAACAGTGTTCCTCCATCTCACTGATACCACCAATCTCTATTATGTGTGACTATCTGAAACTCCATCCCTTAGAGAAGGAAATGGAAGATTTTGGAAATTTGATTGGAAGAGCTGGATTAAAATAAAGATATTTTAGTGCATAAAAGAAACAAAAGCAACAGGTCAGCTGATTCTGAAAACAAGTGCTTCTAGCAGGATAATCAAATTGATCATTACATTTCTTAATAAATCTCGAGGCGCATATTTGGAATTAGAACTACTGTGGGTTTGGCATGTCAAAAATGACAGCTTACTTCTTGCAAACTCTTATTTCAGGACAAGATAGTGTTGCTTCCAAATAATATATTTCTAAAAAATCAAAATGGGGGAAAAGCCCCCTATTAGCTAAAATTGATTTGTCTTATAGCAATGCTGAGGGGATACTGCCAAAGGTCTCCTGAGGGCCCTGTCCTGGTGGGGGAGTTACTGTGCTAAGTGTTTCTAGGAAAGCACAACCTCTGAAAAGGCTGTACCAGGCTCTGTCCAAAATCTGTCAGAGAGGTGAGGGGCCTGCGGAAGAAGCCAGAAGCTCCAAGGGGTGGGCCCTGGAGTCTCGGGTGACTCCTCCTGCCTCCAAGGTGGCCTCTCCCCCTCAATGTCCAACCATCACTCCGACAGGTCTGTTTTGCCCAAAAAGGAAATGCATTGGCTGTGTTTAGACTTGTCTCGCTGACAAACAGTGCAGAGAGCGCCATGTGCCTTTCTTCTCCCGCGCGGCTAATTTTAGAACTGGGTTTTCCTGTGCTTGGGTCTGTTTTAAACAGCCAGGGAGAGACTGAAGGGCGCCAGGACGTCCTGCTGCAGGACGAGGAAACGCCTGCTGTTACCTGTTATGCAAGCAAGCCTCAGCGGCGGGGCGGGCGGGGGAGAGAAGACACTCCTGAAAAGAGGAAGGGAAAAATCCACCAAACTAACAAGGAGGCTCAAAAGAGCTGGGACCCAAGAGAGAAAGCACAGCCAGGAGGAGGCCCCGCTGACTCCAGCGCAAGAAACTTCTGCCCACTTGCATGTGCCCCACATGCGTCTGGGCAGCACCACGTGCTCACTGGATGCCGGGTCTGTAACAGGACTGTCCCTCCGCCCCTTGGGGCTGTGGCTCCCAACAGCCCTTTCTCAGTGACGATAGGGAGAATCTAACACGTATGGAACTGCTATTTCTGTAGGTCAAAACTAGGGAGTATTAGCCAAAGCAAATGGTTTACTCCAAAGTATTCAGGCCCTCACAAGCAATAGTGTATCCAATTCCTTTGTATAATTTTCCAAATATAACTTAAAGTTAAAAAAGTCTTATCTGTCCCTTATTCTACCTACCTCCCACACACTGCACACCCTGTGAAACCCCGTGTTTCACCGGCGATGAGAGTTCTGTGTTAGGCAGGCAGCGCCTGGGCCGCGGAGTGTCCGAGTCCCTTGGGGGCTCTGACCAGCAAAGTAGGTCACTGCGAAGCAGCTCTGGTCAGTCTCCTTGGTCTCTGTCCACCTTCTCTCTTCCTCCTCTTCCTTTTTCTCGTTCTTTCGGTTGTCGTGGGTACCTTGGCAGGTGCAAAATGCCAGGTTTTTCTCCCCTCTCTCCTTGCTGAAGCCCTTGCAGGGCACGGTCAGTCTATCATGCAACTATCAAGCAATGGCAGCATGTGAAGCCCTTCTTCTGCCCCCCTCCCCAGCACCCAGAGCACCTGCTACAACCATACGCTTCCTGTCCCTGTTCTTGTAACCCCAGTGGCAGTCGGTGAGCCCATGGGTACTGTGTAGGGCAGTGGAGCAGGGTCTACAAGGAGTGACTGGACCTGACAGCATGGATGCCCTGCAGAGGCCGGCTCCCTCTTCCTGCCCTGAGCCTCTGCAGTGGGCAGCCCGGGGGTGCAGGGCCCTGCCCACCCAGCGAGTACCCACTTGGCCTCTTTATAGCCCCACACATTGCACAGGTCTTTCCTGGCTTTTTTTCTTATGTTATTTCCTCTTCTCTCCTCCTTGGCTGTGCCTTTGTTCTATCCGTCTGCAGTCTCGTCAATTGTGCAGAGAGACTCTGGCAGAGGAGGGGGAGGACCACTGAACGGGGTCAGGGCAAGTGACTGATGAAAAGAGAAAAGGTCACCCCAGCCTCTGATCACTGCAGCCACTGTCTGACCCTGGCAGCAGGCACTCAAAAGCTGCGGGGTGAGTTCTACAGGCAGCTTAGCTCCCGGTGGCTTGTGAGCATGTTCTGCACTATCAGGTGTGTCCTGGCTGCACTGCTAGGCTCTGCTTGCTCCTTGTTGGGGAACACCCACCTGGAGAAGCTGTTGGTCCCAGAACGCCTCTCTGTGCTTTCTGGTGCAGAACTTGGGCTCTACACTGCTAGGTGGCAAACTGTCCTTCTTGGTGAGAACGATGTCAGGGTCCAAAATTTCCTGGAGTCGACCCTCCTCCTGCCTGCTCTTTGGTTTCCACGTGGGTCCCCCAGCCAGGCCTAGCTGACCAAGCCCGGCCTGAAGGAAACATTGTTAGGAGGAATAACCCAGCAGCTATGCAGAACTCTGCGCTGGGGTCAAGTCACATCATCCGAGGGCAGCTCCTCAGCCATCTCTGGAGTCACCAGGGTGGCTGCACTGTCTTATCAAGTCTTGCACAAGAACACTGTGGCCAGGCACTAGCGTCAAACTGGCAAGGCTGTGGCTGTCCCCTTGGTCAGAGCCTGTGTGGTGCTCCCTCTGGTCCATGTGAGGACCTGGGCCTTCTCGCTACAAGAAGGCTGGGATCAGCAGGGTTTCCCTCTGTCCTGGTAGCCAAAGAGATGGGAGCCCAGGTTCTGGCAGATGATAGCAACCATGCGTCTCACCTGCTTCCTCCCCTAAAAAAATCTCTCTTTTATCCCCATTACCATTATAATTCGTATAACTGACTTCTGATCCTTTTTGGAAAATGGTGGTATATAACCCCCGAAAAGTCCTGAGCACTATATCAAGGACACTAGAAATTGTGTCCTGGATAGCATAATCTGTGTCCGTGATACCTAGGGACATTCTGAGAACAGCTGGCTTGTAGGAATCGACTGTTCTCTGTTTTATTCTGAACTGCCTTCAGAATGGCATTTTGGTTGTCCCTGGGAACATTCTCCACCAGTGAAGATAACTAATGGGCCTAAGCCCCGTGCCACATGTGGAGTGCTGCTTCTCTCAAGCAGGTGAGCTCGCGCCTGCCTGCTCTGCCATGCTTGCACCTGGTTTCCACCGTGAGGCCCTTCAGAGTTCAATGTCACCTGCACACTGAGAGTTTCCCTGTGTCATGCTCAGCAGCTGATGACCTAAGTGTTCGACAGGACCACTTCCACGCTGCACCCTGACCCATCTACCTCCCAGCTCAGCTGGTTCCCTCCTCATGACACAAAGCATCTTAAGTTCAAGCAGGATGACTTTAAAAGTGGAGTTACGTGTAAAACCCAATCAGAAGCTGCTAAAAGCCTTACCCAACTTCCTGTCAGCAGGCTTCCTTTCTCCACCTCTGGAAATCCTAAGATTTGTCCTTCTAATGGCAAAGACACTCTGAGGGCCACATAGTTCATCCCTCTGAAGATGCTGATTTTTTTAGTCCTCAGCAGGGCTGATAAACACTTAGTGAACTGGAATCTCATGAGCTGGTAGGGAATTCTGCTGTTTTCTTAGACTCAGGGATCTTCTTCTTCTTCTTTTTTTTTAAAGATGACCAGTAAGGGGATCTTAACCCTTGACTTGGTGTTGTCAGCACAACGCTCACCCAGTGAACTAACCGGCCATCCCTATAAGGGATCCGAACCCATGGCCTTGGTGTTATCAGCACCACACTCTCCCGAGTGAGCCACAGGCCGGCTCAGACTTAAGGATCGTCTAATGTGAATATATGATTTTTTTGTTGTTGTTTACAATAAACAAATACTTTTCTTGGTCTGGATAATTCATATTTCTGTCTGTTGTACCCACTTCCCAGGCATCCATCTACACCCAGCCACATGCCCCATCTCTTCCTTCCCTTCTGCCTTCTCTGACTGCTGGGACCACCTGGAGCTCCAGGCTCCCGTGGAAACACAGGGTTGAGGAATCGTGTGCATCACTATCGTTCTGCTGCCCACAGTGTCGGAAAACCCCAACCACAGCAGTGCCTTGGGACTGTCCACTAACCAGTTTGCCCTGTGAAGATTCTCTTTAGAAGCAATCACATTAGATCTCCAGCACAGGCACCGCATCTGCGAGTTTTGCAGCTGTGTGAAGAGCGTCAGGGGCCAGCCCTGGGGTCTTTCCACTCATGCTGCCTGCATTTAGGCTTGATGGTCATTCCAAAAGGAAGGGCTTGTGATAGAGCCCAAGCCGCAGGAAGCAGGCAGGAAGGAAAAGAGAGAGCGGAGGGACAGCTCTGCGGCTGAGCTGCAGTTTACACTGCCCCGCGGCCAGCGCTCAGGAAGAGGCTGTTTGCTTTGGCAACACCACCTTGTGAGATGGAACTGACTCCATGTGCAGAATTCAGTATTTCCTAAAACTCTTCCCCCTTAACTTGCTTCTGGAGAAACTGGCTAACATCGTCGAAAAGTTCTGAGAGAGAGAGAAGTCTTCAGAGGAAAGGACACTGAGGAAAAAGGGGTGTTAATATAAAGACAGAGCTGTACAGCCAGCGTCATAAAATAAAATAAACAGAAATGCAAAACTCAAAGTTTAGGGCCAGCCTCAGCTGCCTTCATCTGTTTCCTCCCCCCCTCCCTGCAGATAAGTTTATGAGCTGCAAGACGAACCTCGCTTCAGAGTGACGTCCACAGCAGTGATTCAAGTCGCCTTTTACCAACGTCAGGAGGCCGAGGCTAGAGACACACTGAGTGTGGGGCCTCGTGCCTGCGCTTGCCATGCTTTTGGAAGATTCCCTCCTATCATGTGTCTACTCAGTACATACACTCTTCTTTGTTGGCTCAGGGTAGGATTTGGACAATTGTCAATACCAGGGGCCATGAAGTGCTAACAGCTGTGCTCCCATCTGCTCTTCTGTGCTTGGACGAGGGCAGAGTCACCTCTGCATGACATGTCCCTGGGCCAGCCCCATACCCCACCCCAGCACCCAGGTGCTCAGGACCTCTCCAGCTCTTCTCAAGGCTCAGGGCCTGGGCCAGTGTTCTTATCGGTGCCCTATATCTCACTTGTGCAGGAAAATGTTCTACATGTATAAACCCTTTCTCCATCTACATGTGTGCTAAGCTGAACCAAAACAAAACGAAATCCAGCACTGGTCTTTACCCATAATAAGTAAATGTAAGAGCACGTAAACGTAAAATTTTAGTTAACCTCCTGTCACACAAGGTACAGACCTATACTTTTCCTTTCTACTTCTGGGGGTGAGTAAGACGCAGCCTTTGTATCGCACCCCAGTTAGGGAAGTGAGATGCCCAGATCTCTACTTAAAACCAGCCCGGCGCCTCTTATTGCTGCATTTTCAATAAGCCTAGAACTGATGAGGAAAGAGGTGGAGGCCCAGCTGGTTCACATTTATATTGTGAACAGCATCCCTTTGCCACGCTCCACACTTACACCTGACCCCGTCGTCTTTACCACTTTTCCAACTTGTCTTTTCAGGATGTGCAGCTATGCCAGGTCATTGCAGCACATATGAACTTATAACTTCTCTAATCACTTTATCTGTACCGTGAGTGCTCTTTAATCTTATATATAGAAAACAGCATGCTCGGAGCTCATGCGCACTAAGGCCCAGACTTGTGCACATGGTAAGCTGCAGAGCTAACCACAGTGGGGTAATAAGTAGATGAAAATGATCCAAATGGCAACAAAGGAACAAGCCTACCCTGTTCTCAAAAACATACAACACTGATCTTAAGAAAATAAGTAACACTCATTTGCTACAAAAAAGTACTTGAGAAAATCAGTCACAATAAGTGAATAGTAAGACAGTTCAGTGAGCTTATGGTGCTAGAGCACTGGGCAGGCAGAAGGAGCTGCTCTCCCGTCCCGCATCCTGCATCCTGCCTGGCAGCCCCCAGCCTCCCGGGCCTCTCCCACTGCCAGGACAGAGCAGCCAGGAGGGAACTGCCTGGGGGGTCAGGAAGCTGGGCTGCTGTCCTGCCTGCACACTCTGTGGATTTGTACCATGAATTGATATTTTCGTCAATTATCTAGGTACGCTTTTTTTGTTTGGCAGCTTGCCAGTAAGGGGATCCAAACCCATGACCTTGGTGTTATACGTCTGTGCCCTAACCGACTGAGCTACCTAGCCAGCCCCACCATCTACTTAAAGAGTGTGGAGGGCCTTCCGACATGCCAAGTGTCCTGGCATGGCAAGGCCCCTGCCAAATGCTACCCTCTGTCAGGGTGTGTTCAGCCCCTTGCTCCCCAGCTCCTCCAGGCACAGTGACAATTTAATCTTCATCCCCCAAGAAGAATGCCAGTCTGCCAAGGACAAGTCAAGGGTGCCTTAGCCATCTGGGTGCATTAACACACCAAGCATGGTCCCTGGCACGCAAGTGGAGAATAGACAGGTCTGTGGAGCCTGGGCCTGTGTACTGATTCAAATCATTCCCTGGGATCCATGTGTCCTCCACATGCTTTGTAAGCCGCCAACGTGGCAGCACTGGCACCGACACGGCATCTACTCCACTATGGTCAGTGTGGTCCTGTCCCCTGGTGGGCTTTGGTCACTGAGAAGCCTATGCTGTTCTTCCCTCATCTCCTTCCCTGCAGGTCCATGCTGTGTTCCACTCCATCTTACTGACTGTATGATCACAGCTACTTTGATTTGCTCCAAATCACTTACTCAACAAGTAATTACTGAGAGACCCTGGCAGCCATGGTCAATGGGTGGGACAAGCTGCAGCCCCAGGGAGCCGGCCCTCCCGAGGGGAAATGAGGCAGTGGGAGGAGGTGCTGAGACAGGCCGGGACATGGGACTTGAAGCCAAACCCCTCCTCCCAGGGCTGCCGAGCTGAGGGATGGCAGCACAAGGAAAAGTCCAGAGTGGGTGGGCCTGGCAGCTCGTAAAGGCAGGAAGGGCTGGTGTGGCCACAGCGTGATGGAGGCAGGGAGTCACAGCAGTGGGGAAGGGGCCACCAGGCTGAGGCACCGGAAGCTGAGGGGAGACTGACACATGTTTTACAAAATCACGGTGTGTCTATGGGAGAAGCAAGTCCAGAGCATTAATGTCCTCAGCAGGGCCACCCAGCACAGCCAGGAAACCCCAAAACCTGAAGCTTGTCACTGTCAGGCCTGACTTCAGGAGGTACTTGTTAACTGAAGAATCTCAGATTAGTGGCACTTCGATCTCTTAAGATGTTTTACTGTGAAATACATGTACGAGGGAATCACTATGATACGCATGTACTCCGGCACACATAACGAGATGGGCACTGAGAAGCCCCTCTCCTCCCTGGAGGTGACTGCTCTCCTATGCTGGGTCAGCCATTCCCATGTTTTCTTTATAGTTTTATTCCTCAAGTTTTCCTAAAAATCAGCTTGTTGAGCTGAGCCTGTGTTTGAACTGCGGACAGAGGAACTGTCCTGTGTGTGTCCCTCATGATTTCCTCGTGGGCCACCCTGTCTTTGAGACTCATGCCATCTATCCACATATTCCTTCTCCCTGCCGTTCACTGTTTAGCTACCCCCTGCCAGGCTGTCCGAAGCTCATCCATGTCCTGTAGACGTGCACTTTGGAGGTGGCTGACTCAGGGGAATGACTGTGGACAAGCTTCATTCGGGCACATACCTGGAGTGGAGTGGAGTCGCAGAGCAGCACCGTTGTTTTCCATGTGGTCGTAGCCAGCAAAGCCCAGGCCGGTGAAGCAGATTCCTGCACGCACCTGGGTGGGCACATAGTATTCTCTCCCTTTCCTCTTGCTGCCTGTCCCGGGGGTGACTGCTTCTTAGTTCTTTCCAAAAGGCTTAGGTCAGCTCCTTTGCTTGAGTTTCCATAATTCACAAGCCTCCAACAAAAACTTCTTGCAATGAAATTACCTCCAGGTCCTCTCTCTTTATGCACCAGTGACATAAACTGACCCCAAGTCAGACCATGGAGCCATGGGGGGTCGGCCCTGCCTATTGGCTTACGCTGAGGCCAAGGGGAGGCCCAACTCCTCCACTGTTCCATTTTGATGGATGATATTGTGGGACTGGCGTTGAAGCCACATGAGGTTTTTAAATGTTTTTGTAACACGCATGAACTGAAAGGAAGCTCAGGAAGAGAGAAAAAATAGTCTTCGGCCACAGCAGGGGGTGGCCATCTGCATCCCTCTTCAGGGTGGATGCCTAATAACAGCGGCTGCCGCTATCAGCTGGCAACTCCTTCCAGCCACGGGGGCCTCTGATCGCCTGCCCTGTGAGCAGCCCTCACACCGTGCCTTGCCCACTTCTCCTCACGGATGCAAGCTGGCTCCAAGAACCTGCGACCCTGCTCTAAGCCTCCTCCTCTGAGTCTTGAAACAAGCATAACTAACTCCCCTGGCTAGCAAAAAGCACCTGAAGACGTCAGTAAAAATGAGGGTATACATATGGAGAGTATTTTCATTTTCATGACACAAAACACAGGCTGTGATTCCTTCACCCCACTAATGCAGAAATCACCACCACAAAATCACTGGTAGAGAGACATGCAGGAAGTCTCCTCTAGTTAGTATGACTTACAAAGAGAACATTACTTTTGGTAGAAAGGAAGTATCTAGGAGCTTTCCATAAATAAAAAGCTCCACGAAGTATTATAAAGAATTAACCTAGAGGGCCGGCCCATGGCTCTCTTGGGAGAGTGTGGTGTTGATAACACCAAGGCCACAGGTTCGGATCCCTATATAGAGATGGCCGGTTAGCTCACTTGGAAGAGCGTGGTGCTGACAAAGCCAAGTCAAGGGTTAAGATCCCCTTACTGGTCATCTTTAAAAAAAAAAAAAACCCATTAACCTAGAGATTAATCACCTCATTGTTCAGGACAAAATGGAGGTAGATATGTGTCCAGCTCTCACTTACTGAGGGGACAGGGACAGGGCAATGGTGCTCAGTCTTCAGAAAAACCAAACCTGTTCTCCAGCTCACTCTCTGCCTGTCTGTCACTCTGTCTCCCCCCGTCCCCCATCTCTGTCTCCCTTCCTCTCTCTCCCATGGCCAGAGCCTGGAGAAGGAATGTGGACAAGTCCAAGTGGGGCTGCAGAGTGTGATCTGGACCTGCTACATAATGGAGAGCCTATGTCCTAGTCTGGCATTTTGGGCACAAGAAACAGACTCACCCAGGTTACTGGATGGACAGAGGAGGGTGCTGGGGGAAGCCGGCTGGAGGCAGGGGCACTCTTGCCGGCTGGAGGCAGGGGCACTCTCGCCAGCCAGAGGAGACTTGCAACTCTATTGGCGCTGCCTTCTCTATCAGATAGCAGTGTCCTACTATCTTGGTCAACAGACTGGGCATAAAATCATGATTTTCCTATTATAAGAACTAATAAATTCAAGTCTTTGGAATTCCTTAAAGATAAAACTGTAAAAGTAAGTGAGACTCCAGTATTAACTGTTAACTAAATGTGAACAAGCCCACATTAACTGAGGTGAACTGCCCCAAACCCCCATTTCAGACTTCGATAAGAGACGGGGACAGGAGGAGAAGCAGCAGGAGGGAGCAGCGTGGGGAGGCAGAAGGGAAATTCTGGAACAAGGTGCTTCCACTGGGAAGTGAGAGAAGGGACCAAACCCACCAAGAGGGGACCGGGCGAGGCCCCCCTCTCCTCTCCCTCTCCTCCCTAAGCATGTGCGCTGGGGCCAGGTGGAGTTTGGAAAGAAAATCTCCATTACCTCTGGAAGCAAGAGCTAAGAACCAGAGAACCCAAGGAACACAAGTTGAGACCAAGTTACATACCAATCTGAATTGTTTCTAGACAAGATATAGAAAATATCTGTGTGCTGGTGCTTTGGACTAATGAAGCATGTATAAAAGTCAGAGATGGATGGAACACAGTCTGATGCACCATCGCTGCTGGGTCTGCCTGGGGTCAGGAGAAGGAGGTGGTGGTGTCGCTGGCCTCAGTGCTGGCTCTGAGGGAGGCCCGCCACGGCTGATCTCAGGGCACATACCAGGACCAGACTGTTTCCTTCTGGAGCTACCTAGAACGTATTCCATGGCGGAATTAAGCAAACACATGCCACCCCCATGGCCGCCAGACCCAGGGCCATCAGAGCCCACAGGAGGCCCAACAAGAGCAGTTCAACACTACAGCAGCCACACCCCAGAACAGGCAGAGCCCATACTAGGAGGACAGAGGGTCAGGGAGAGATGGAACATGCCTTTTTGTGTGGCTACCAATCAGAAGTTTCTGCAGTCCTTCCCGGACTCAGAACACAGCTTTCTGAACACTTCTCTTTCATTTCCAGGTTTTGTCCTGGTCATTGGGCTGGTGACTTTCTACAGAATTGGCCCGTACACCAACCTGTCCTGGTCTTGCTATCTGAACATTGGTGCTTGCCTGCTGGCCACCCTGGCAGCCGCCATGCTCATCTGGAACATTCTGCACAGGAGAGAAGACTGCATGGCACCCCGGGTGATTGTCATCAGCCGCTCCCTGACGGCGCGGTTCCGCCGTGGGCTAGACAACGACTACGTGGAGTCACCATGCTGAGAGTCGTTCTTCTCAGGACTTCATCTATGACTACCCACTATAACAGGACAGTTTAGAAGCCAAGGGACTCTACCAAGTCACTGTCACTGCATGTGCAGAGACGTGTGATGAGTCTGGGTCACCCACGTATACATACGTACGATACACATGTACATTCGCTATGTTATGTATAAATACAGTATACTCTATGTATCAGGTGCCACCCTATTTCTGACATACCTGTCCTCGGTCAGCGCAACGTGGCTTCATATGCATGCATGTGTCGAGGGTGGGGACTGGAGTCTAGGCACAGGGAGGCGGTGGCATAGCTGCCTGCTCTAAACCTTGGTCTGGCATTAACTTATTCTGCACCTGCTGAAAGCAGCACCCCTGGGCATATTTTACTTCGGTAAAGCAGGACACCCAGGAAGATTTTCTTGAAACGTCTGTGATATTCCTTGAATGAATCAGATTTATAACTAGATAGTAATGGTTATGGCAGAATCATGCTGGTAGTGTACGTTTTGCTCCTGATTATTTTTCTACATTAAAATAAATTCAAACCTCTTAAATCTGTCTAAACCTTGTGTTTTATCCATCTATAATGCCAAATGGGTAAAAAAAAAAAAAAATTGGTCAATTTATCTGTGATTTTGGCAGGCTGACATTAAGAGAAGGGTTGAAAGAGCCTTTTAAAGATCTGGTGGGAACATGTGCTCTTAGTCACATTTCTGTTCAGCCAAGTCTCAGAAGTCCGTGTTCCTACAGACTCTCTGAAAACTGTGGTCATATGACAGCAGATTAATAATTAGCAGAGGAAGAAGGAAGAAGCCTATTTGCTTCATGGTTTACTTTTTTCCCCAAGAAAAAAATCTTCAACCTATCTTTAACTGAATGCCACAAAAATGTCTCCACAACGCTACACTGATTCCAAACAACCCCATTTCCTAATATATAAGAGGTGAATAAGCCACAACTCCCCAGATTTGGCAGAAAGATCTACACCTCAAGGATCAAAACTGGCCCATGCCCCCTAGAGAACCCAGGGCTTCCTGACCAAGTTTGTAACCACAGCCTGGTGCCTGGCTGGATGCTGCCTTTGAGCCAGGTGCTCAACTCTAGGGCCACCTGGAGGCTGGGACCATGTTGGCATCTGCTGGAAGAGGAAGCTGACATGAGCAGGTGGGTAACGTGCAAAGCCGGAATAAGACCCTGCCCATTTGGCTGTCCTCTCCAAAACTAACAGATGTTTACCTTTGCTGCTTTCAACCTTGTGGCAAATGCATGTACATCAGTTTGGATTCAGAACTCTATATATAGCTCTAGGAATTTCTCTGGAATTTAGTCAGAACAAATAGTGAACTGGGGTTGACGCTTTAAAAAACATAAAAGTAACTGATAACGATTGAAAACCTTTTATGGTATACTCATCACAGTGTAGAAATAACCAGATTCAGGTCCACAGTATAGCACATCGATGGGAACATTCAGCTCTTACCTTCCTCTTCCTTGACTTTTCTCCCACAAGGGATTTTCATTCCCAATCAGTATACTAATTTTTTTTTAAAGCATAATGAAATACTTAAGACTGTACTACTGCTAATATTATGTATATGAATATGTAAAAGTTCATTAAAGTTTTAAGATTGTCCACGTGCGCAGTAATGGCCTGTGATCATGTTTACATTAAATGAAAAGCAATCGAAGGAAGGAATGCCCACAGTGCCCAGCCTCTCTGGTTCACCCCAAGCTGAACGTCTGCAGGGCTAGTGTGTGAGGAGGTCCTTCCAGTTGGAATACAGGTTTGGGTATTCCAAACTGTTTCATAAGACAGTGGACTGGGGTCGCGCACCATCTCAACATTTCAAAAGGTGCTTTCTGTGTTACAGGAATCACCAGTGTAAAATGAGGGCAGGCTTTGCCTCTGCAACTTAGTTTCACCTCTTTCTTTTCCCACTTTAGTAACATTCTTCAATAATTTTTCCATGCTTTGAAAATGACAATCTGTCAAATACTCTTATGAAGAATTTCTGGACTCTCTCAGGAATGGAGAACAAGGTGCTTACAGACAACCTTTGATCGATAACTTCTTTTAGAGTGGCTTTAATTGCATTTTCTTTTTTTTTTTTTAAAGATGACCGGTAAGGGGATCTTAACCCTTGACTTTGTGTTGTCAGCACCACGCTCACCTAGTGAGCCAACCGGCCATCCCTATATGGAATCCAAACCCATGGCCCTGGTGCTACCAGCACCACACTCTCCCGAGTGAGCCACGGGTTTGGATCCCATATAGGGATGGCTGTTGTTTGTGTTTACTTACCAAAACCTTTATCTGTTTAGTAGCGATTATTCCCGGATGGACAGATACTACAACTATTCAGCAACTGCAGAACTTTTGACTAGGAAGTGTCCACAACATTTTTAAAAAGTCAGAATAATTAAGTAACAGCCCAAGAGGCTCCAGCACCACAGAAGCCAAAAGCCAGGTTTGCCAGCTTCCCACACCAGCTGCATTACACCAAATGTACCTGCTGTGTGGCACCACGGGCCAGGCATGTCCTGGCATTGTGAGCTCAGTGGCCTTTAACTGAGTGAAGAGACCGTGAAATATACCGTGACATAGTCACAGAAGAGTTACTGATTTGAAAAATCTAACCTAGAAGGAGGCATGAAGAAGATGAAGACTCTAGGAGGTGTGTGCTTTGTTGCTGGACATCTCGGTGAACGGACTCCTACCTTTTGATGAGTTTGATGGATTTGAAAGCCTCGTCCATGTCTCCAATGGTGATGAAGAAGCTGAAGTTGAGCATGGCATCCCGCGTGGGCTTGTCACAGTCCTCTAGCCCAATGAAGTCACGGAGGGGTCTCCTGGCCGCCATCTGCGGTGTGCGGTGGTAGCCAGAATCCACCCCATCTCCTCTCTCTGCTTCTCCGGGCTAAATGACAAAGGGCCCGGTTGCTGTCAGTTCACATGTAAAGCTAGTGCCTGCACCTAAGTCTCTTCCTCTAGATTTATGTCGGTTACCGGGAAACACGCATCTGCAGACAGACACAGATCCTCAGCAACAAGGCCAAGCGGTCCCTCCCAAACACAATGAAAGCCTATAAGATCACTAGAAATTATTGGAGCTTGTGGCCCTAGTTTCAGATAATGGATGAACAAGGGCTGTTCCTTGAAGAACTCGTTCTTCAGCCTCTAACTCACTAACGTCAAATTTTCAACAACAGTTACAAATGGCTGTAACAGTTCCCATCTCCTGCGGTTGTTTTGTCAACCATGAAGACTTTTTACTAGCTACAGATCATCAAGTCAGACATGCGCACACATCTGCAAGGTCTCTTAAAGTTAAGTAATAGCATTATTTCAGGTAGAATTTTCCAAAATGGTAACCTGCATTAGTTCTGCATTCTCCACTGGTGTTTTTCAGAAGAGTCACCAACCTAGTACAGCACTCCCCTACACAGGCACACAGGAGGAAGAAACACTCCTGCAGGTCTTAACACAGAACACAGTCATACTTACACTAGTGTGCTGGGCCAGCCTCCTTGCCTGGGCATCTTTTCATGCCTGGCATCTTGAAACATGAGCTACTGAAGGACCGCTGCCCCCACCATGAGCCTAGTAGCTGTCCTCATCCTCTTTAACCGTCGGCTCCTTCCTCCATGCTGGGCAGAGGCAGGGCGTGGCTCTGCACCTCCATGTCTGTCCCACTCTCTGCAGGGCTGGACCACCCCACCCAACTATCTCCTTTTTCTCTGCAGATCCTGTTTCCCTGACATGCACATGCACTCCCTCGTGTATGATCAAGATGCACCCTCCTTGGGCTGGGCTTCCCCTGTGAGTCATTGGTCTTTTACATGCTGCTGCTCCGTAACTTCTTAAAGGGTAACTCTAGCACCTGCCTCCCCAGCTCAGCTCCCATTGGCTCCTCAATCTTACTGCTCCTCCTGAAGCTGACCTGCAGTCCCAGGGAGCTGCCTCACAGAGGAGGTGGCACTTGACCTGGGCCTCGAAAATCTGCTGGGATCTGTCAAACCCAGGTGTGGATGGAGAGGCCCTTCTAGGCACAATGCAGAGCAAAAGCAAAGGCCCTGAGGCAGCCGTAAGTCCAGGGTGGCTTGAGTTTGGGGCCCATGGACATATGTAAATCGGTCACACTGGGCAGAAGGCTGAGGGCTAAAGAGTTTGAACTAATTCTACATTAAGTGGGAAAGTGTCAGAAAACTTGCACACAGAAACAACAGGGAATTCCTGCCTGCCTGGTTTTAATAAACTGCAAGGAAGAGGCCTGACTTCCCGTGGATAACAACATCAGCCTTGGTGTGGTTCTCATGAGAACCCGGCTTGCTGCGTGAACACACTCGGGAATTCTCATCGTTCCATGTGCTCTGCTCACTGCTGTGACCTGTGCTTTGGGTCCTCATCACAGCCCTGAGGGTAGGGCTGTTTATCCTGTGTCACCGCAGACCAGAGCAGCCTGCCACAGTCACAGGGTGTGGGAGCGGGGGACCAAGAGCTGTCAGACTCTCTCACCCACTGCCCTTGAGTGTGCAGGTGCTGGAAACCTTGGAGAAATTAGGTTGAGGAATTTGAATGTAGGCAAGTAACATGAATAAGGGCAGTTTTTAAAAAATCAAAATACTTTATGGTTATTCCTCACTAGCATTTCAAAGGTTGAATTAATAACACTCCCTTCATTGCAAGAGGAGGTGAACTAAGTATTTCCTATATTAGAGATGTCACGTTGAGTGGTGGCTCATGCCACAGGTCCTGGAGGTTGTGGGCTCCTCTTACGCTTGCTTAGCAATGTGGGTGCACTGCTCACATAGAGAGCCAATGCTAAGTGTCTTGGGCTTCCCAGTAAATCTCACTATGAGGCATATGCAAGCTCATCAGAAAGCGTCAACGCACAGATGGTGTAGCTTAAAATACAGGAGGAAAAGAATCTTGGGAAAACTACATGGTTAAGGTACAAAGCAATGAACTGGGGAGTCTGTACTTACAACCGCACTATAAATGCCTCCTCTCTGGAACAACAGCTAAGTACAGAGTGCGTAAAGGAAGATGAGGAATGAGAGAGAAAAAAGAAAAGATACATAAACATCTGGAAGAAACAAAAACACCTACTGTGAAATTAATAGGAAAAAACTCAATAGGAATTATTTATGATATCTTCACAAGTTTTCACATTCTCAAGTCAAAGAGAAATTAAAACACATAAAGAACGCAAAATAAGAGGGAGTGTGAGGAAAAAACAAAACAAAACAACACACAAAATAAGGATGAAATTCAGAAAAATGTCAGTCTGGTAGAACGAATCTATTTAAAATATGGGAATCTAAGAAACCTGCATCAACAGAGAGGATGGGCCCCCTGAATTGGCAAGTCACACAAACACTTGTCCAAGATCAATTCCACTTTTACACACGTAAAAGGTGAGACATAAACTGTTCCTTACGCAGCCTCTGACAGCCGTGCGACACTCGATCCAGCTACCCCCAGGTGCACTCTTGTTTCAAATAAATACATCATCACACAGGATGTTCCAGGAGAGCCCAGGAACCACAGACTCACAAATACCTGGTCACATAACAATCACAAATAGAGAGGCAGCACATACCCCCCACCCCCCCATGTGTCCTTTGTGCCAAATCCTTTTAAAGTAAATAGCAGCCCTGGAAAAAGTCTGGGTGGGGCCCACACACCTGCCTTTGCCTGTGGTGGTGGTTCATGTCGTGAAGCCAGCAGTTGCTTCTGTGGCCACGCAGAGACCACGCGTGGGACTGCCTGTCCTCCTCCTCCTCTAAATATCCTTTTGTGGTCTACCCCTGCCACTCCCCCAGCTTAACTGCCCCCACCCCCTGCCACTTTGTGGTTACAAAAGTAACACATGCAATTGAAGACAGTTATAAAAGCACATAGTTCATTTTCAAATCCAGGTAAAAGTCTACACAGTTTGGTCCTTCCTATATGATGTGACAGTAAAACAGAAATGGCAGGAAGGCAACATACTTCTTCACCAAAGGCTCGCATCCAACAGGAGTAAGCTTCACTTTTTAAGGAAATAAAAGCAGCAACAGCAGCAGCAGCTGACTGTGTCCCAGTCCCTGAAGGGTGGAGCTGGTGGCCCCAGCCTCCCACCTGCAGGCGAACCACCTGCAGGGGCTCCTGATGATTTTGAGCCCTCAGATTGGCCTTTGTGAAAATGCTCCACAAGTGGCTCTGGGGGCTCTCAGGTCAGCGAGGCAAACAGAAGCACTTGCTCTTGGCCCCAGCACTTGGGCCTGTTTCAGAAAGCTCTTGGGGCTAACACACGCCGTTGTGCTGAAACACGCCCTTTGATCAGCATGTTGTTTCAGAACTGTGAACTGATTTAATTTCAGGTCTAGAAGGGCCCTTGGAAATGAAGAGACTAAGTCTCAGGGAGTGTAAGTAACTCACTCAAAATAACCTAGTTGGGGTGCATGCACATGTGTGCTGAAATGACCCCATTACATGAAAAATTTAAAAGATACATACGTGTATGTGACTCATGTACACACACGTAAGTACAGAACCCTTCTGAAATAGTCAGAGCAACCGTCTCTGGGCCGGGACTGTGGTGATATGTATTGTCTTTATTTCTTTACTTGTAGCTTCCAAATTTCCTATAGTGACTATAGGAATATGTAATTTAAAAAATGCAGACAGAATAAAAAAAGACAGAGGAACTAAGAGGTGTCGTGACCCCTCACCTGAGGACGGTGCTTATGACCTCAGTATGTGCTGGAATTTCTGGTGACAAATTATAGCAGGTGGCTGCACTTGTATAAATAGAGGCGGGCCATCAACCCTGGGCACTCAACTCACACTGCAGTGCCCTAGGAGGCATGGGGAAAACTCAGCAAGCAAGGGACAGAGCAGAGAAGGCCAGGCAGAACAGAGAAGGCCGCGCAGACATCATGGGTTTCGCACCTTTTTTGTGAAGTAGTAATGGGGCACCTCCATCCCCAGCAGACCCTGGTAGGAGAGAGGCCGGGGGAAGCTCTCGTGAAGCAGGAAGCCATGCTCCTCGGAAACGAAGAATGACAGAATCAGAACATCCACCTAGGAGAGAAAGGAAGATGTTGTTCCGGTTTTAAGCTGGCTATGCAATTTCCTACTTTGCTTCTAATTTCCACGGTCACTGCCAGGATATTTATTTAACACAAAGAAGACAAAGAGGAGCACACCTGCACAGGTAATAAACCTCCCTTCTCAGCGCATGGCCACCACCCACGCCTCCACCAGGGCTTCAGTTTCTTTTCAGTTAAGAATTAACAATAGCAACAAAGACAAAAAGATTCTCTGCTCTGCTTTCAAGGAACAGGGAATACACAACAAAGAAACTATGTGCTCTTTGGATTTTGTCATAAGAGCGGGAAAAAGCAGCACCCAGCTGCATCCCCTTGTCTGTAACCGCCTCCAAACAGAAAGCAGGAAGAGTGAAGGAGTGGCCCTGTGAGATGGATTCTTACACCTGAGCACCAGTGTTACAAGACAAAAAGAGTCATCTGCTCCAACTGCCAGGAAGCAGCCTTGCGCTGACACGTCTTCACTGCTCACCAGTTCACGATTTGCTCGTTTCTCCCATTCCAATGACAGAGGTGCCACCTTGTGCACTTTACCTCTCAGTGGTTCAGGATCAGGTCTGGACTTGCTAAAACCTCAGGGTATTGACCGAGACTGCAGATCATCTCAAGGGGTCCAAACTCTCCCTGTCCCCAGTAAGGGACTTTCAGGAAACAAGCCCTGAAATTTCAGGGCTGGCTGCCCTCTGCTGACTTGTCTGAGGACCCTACATACACGTTCCTCTTGGAAGAAGAGAATTGCAGAAAGGCACACTCAGATCTCTGGGCTTTCCCAGGGAACAGCTGACATCCGGAGAGACAGACTTGAAGGGTCAGAAACCCACCCCCTCTCGGGGAGATGGGGCCCAGGGTGCATATCAGCCTGGAGCAGTGGGTGTGGGGTGAGGGCAGAGGGCAGGGATGGGGCGAAGAAATTGCCGTAGTGGGCATCTGCCTGGCTTGAGGGCTGTGGAATGCTGTGGGGTGAACGAGGAGTACAGCGTGCTGCCTCGGATGCAATCACAGGACATGGTAACATCAAGGGGTCAGTTCATGTTAGCCATTTCATACAGAGCTCTGCCCTCGCAAGAGAATAACACGTACAGCGTTATAACAGAACCAAGCGACACCACCTGGAGTCAGACCAGACAGAAAGGGCAGAGCCAGCCCATGGTGCACAGGGAGGAGATGCACTGCAGTGGGCCTACCAATGAAATCTATAGAAACGGTTTTAAAGTTACAGTGATACTTCACTCAGTGGGACTGTGAGGCGGACACTCCACCCCACATGAATGAATTTCCTAATGGCTTTCCTGTAAGGCATGTCAGGAAGACCATAAGCCTGGGGAACGGTCACCAGGCGGCAAAGGGTACCATGGGGCCGGTGCTCTCCTGGCTGTGGGTCTTCTTGTCTGCAGACTGCGGCTGGGCACTAGGTGCCTGCTGCACAGCTTCACACACAAACAGCCGGGGCTCGCTCTGGTCCCAGAAATGGCTCACGGGAGTGTGATTCGTCAGTCTCTCGTCCGCAAAGACGTGGCTCCTAAGAAAGGGAAGACCCGTCCCCAACACTGAGAGGAGTGCTGTTATGAGCCTCCCCAACACACACCCCAGAGAGCCTGGGGTCACTGTCACCAGGCCGTGCTTCGACCTCACAGGCACTCAGCTTCGTGAGCACCTCTGTGCCCCACACTGCCGGACATCCTATCGGCATATACTCTGATTTTAAAAAATTGCCTAAAAGAGTCCTGGTAAAGAGTGGTTTGAGAGGGACACAAAAGCTGATGCTTTGGCTCTGGAGGTCTTGTGGAGGGTCTGGATGCTCCTCTTTCTCCAGGGCCAGTAAGAAGACCTCACAGTGGAACAGCGTCCCCTGTCGGCAGCATTAGGGGATCACCATTATAGCTCTGTGAGTCGGGTGTTCTAGTCCTGGTGGGGACCCTGTGTGCTGCTGCCCATCTGCCCTGGTCCCTCTCATCTCTAAAAGTCTATGTTTTGGGCTGAGCCCGTGGCGCACTCAGGAGAGTGCGGTGCTGGGAGCGCAGCAGCGCTCCCGCTGCAGGTTCAGATCCTATATAGGGATGACTGGTGCGCTCACAGCGCTCACTGGCTGAGCACGGTGCGGCCCGTCTCAAAAAGGACAGAAAAAATAAATAATAAATATATGTGTTTAAAGCATTGATTAAATTAAAATAACTTATCTTAACAGCTACTGTTATGACATTTCTCAACCAAACTTGATTCAAATGCATTCTTGATGGGCATTTTTGTTTTTGTTTTACTCCC
>NW_007726203.1:250801-254959 GCF_000696425.1 Galeopterus variegatus
AAAAAAGGAAAAAAAAAAAAAAAAAAAGTCTATGTTTCACAGGCCCAGAGCTTGATGAAGTACTGTAGGGGGACAAGACGAGCTGAGTGGCAAAGAACGGATAAGATCTCAAAAGAAGGCAGGCGCCTGAGGTGAGGCCTCATTTGCTGCCCCCCGAGGAGAGTAATGAACCAAGCGAGGACGACCCAGCCCTGCAGGAAATGCACATCCCCCACAGATGCCACCTGCATCCAACGCCGCAGGTGTCCCCACAGGCAGTCCTGTTCCAGCACTGTGCAGCTTTTTAGACGGAGTGCTCACTGAGTGCCTGAGTGGTGGCAGGAACACAGGTGGTTCCTTTCAAGCAAGACTGGCCTGGCAAGGGATGCAGAGTGGCAGGCAGAGTCGAGAGAGGAAACATGAATAAAAAGACATTCAGAACAAGAAAAACTCAGAATGTGGGTCATGGATAGTAGGGATTAAAAGAAAGGTTAGTTCTGAGGTTTGAAACCTGGTGGCCAAGAGCAGAGGTGCCCGGGTGAGAACTGGGACTCCAGGGAGTGAGGCTGGGCCAGAAGTCTGAGGCAGAGTGAGAAGGTCCAGTGAACGTGCTGAGGTGGGGGACAGCTGGGTCAGGAGAGATGTGAAGAAGGACGTGAGCACCCGGGAGTCACAGCAGGGGCGCGGGATAACGGCCACCAGTAAAGGGAGGTTCCAGAAAAGGGTCTGATGAGGAAGGTGTGTGGTACTGGCGGGGGGAATTTGGGGCAAGGCTGGGAGGGAGGCCCTGTGGGTATGAGCAAAAGTAACAGCAATAAAAAAAAGAGGAAAAAAAAGGAAGACAGAGGAAAACTAGCCAGTGAATATAGCACTCAACTGCACTGTTCTTCTGTGAGGCACTGATCACACCCAGAGAGCCACTTCAGCTCTCCTGCCTGCACTGGCTTCGCTGCAGATACACCCAGTCTGGAGGCCAGCTGCACTGCCTCTCCTGTGATAAGGACACAGGCTTAGATCCAGTGTCCTTCCAAACACTGTCTACTTTGCTTTCATGCCTTACTTTACGCAGAATTAAATATGAACTGCATGTGAAATATTATAAGCACTTTAAATTCTATGAACATGTTCTTAGCAGCAGCAGGAGCTGCAAGTTTATGTTACATCAACTCCATAAAGACAGACAATTATTTTTCCTAGAAATACAATCTCTACACAGACAAATTCCCTCCTTATCACCGGAGCTGTGACGGGTCTGGGTCCATTCCATTACTCTATCCTGTGACTTGTGGGCCATTTCCACAGACACTTCAGCCACAGCTCTTCCAGAGGTTCAAGTTCCTACTCTAATTCCAGAACCTTAAACCTGGAGAACAGAAACTAAAGACTCAAATCGACCCCAACCACCTACGTGTGTTTGTTTTCCTTTTTTTTTTAAATGACTGGTAAGGGGATCTTAACCCTTGACTTGGTGCCATGGCCGGCCCTTACTTTTTGTTTTAACTACTAGTGATTGCTGGGGTCTTTGAAGTTTGAACTATAAATAATTAGAAGTTGGACGTAACTGAATATCGATTTCAACATTTTCAACAAGATCCTCCCAAATCACAATCTTACGTGTTAGTCTCCTGTCCATGAAGGGACAGCATCTCTTTCTGATCAATTTGACCAGTCTTGAAGTCGAAGATGGTCACTGTGTCCATCTCAACATCGTAGAAGCAGATTTTGGAATCAGGGCTGTTGTCAGACTAGGGGAAGAGAAAACATGAAAGCTCACAGCATTTTTCTGCACCAGTGGGTGTGTGGGCTGTGCTCTGAGGGCCGAAGCCACATGCGTTTGAGAGAAATGTACCTGGCGTCAACCAAGACTACAAGTCACCCCAGCTTCCAGCGAGTAGTGAACTTTTCACATTCATAACATGAACATCAGCTTCTCTTCATGCCGCTGAAACAGTTTTTGAATTACTAGCTTAGATTTCCAGAGAATTGAAAACAAACTCTAAAAAACTGTCCAGCTGCTCTCAATATTGACTTGAGGGGCTATTTTAGCTGAGGCAGATTTAACCATGGGAACCAGAAAGAATGTGGATTCCGATAAACCAACTCTCACACAGGTGAGGGAAAAATAAACTTTGGAATGATGGAGGACGCTGGACACTCACGTTTTGGGCTGACGCAGGAGGTGATGAAGTTTGCCCACAGTAAAGAAGGCCAGGAATGGGGGCATCGCAGGGCGTGCAGTGTGCCACTGTGCTCGGAGACCAGGTCCACACCCGCTGCTCAGCCCCAGCTGCCCAGAGATACTCCTGGGAGCTTTTAAAGATAGCAGTTCTACTCATGAGTTCACAGCAGCACCGTGTACAACAGCCAAGAAGTGGAAACAGCTTCAGCGCCCGTCAATGGGTGGATAAACAACACATGCTACATCCACCCAGAGGGTTACTGCTCAGCCACAAGATGGAATGAATGTGGAAAATGAAAAATAGGAAAATCCACACTACAGTATGGATGAACCTCGAAAACATGCTAAGTGAAAGAAGCTGGACATGAAGGTTACATGTTGTATGATTTCAACTACATGAAATGTCCACAACAGGTAAATCCACAGAGACAGAAAGAAGATTGGTGGTTGCCAGAGCTGGGGGTGCGGGGGAAGGAACAGTAGTGACTACTGATGGGCACGGCTTTCTTTTGAAATGATGAAATGTTCTGGAACTAGATGGAGGTGGTGGGTG
Organism: Galeopterus variegatus; assembly: GCF_000696425.1. Taxonomy (NCBI): domain Eukaryota; kingdom Metazoa; phylum Chordata; class Mammalia; order Dermoptera; family Cynocephalidae; genus Galeopterus; species Galeopterus variegatus. The sequence goes on from NW_007726203.1 coordinate 253,513, forward strand.
TACAACATTGTGAATGTGCTAAATGCCACTGAGTTACTCACTTTAAAATGGCTGATTTTGTATTACATAAATGTCACCTCAACTTTTTAGAGAAACTATTTTAAGAAAAAGATATGCTACCACCTCCCAAAGAGCACCTCGATTCTTTAATAACTACAGTATATGTTTCAAGTAGTGGAGAAAAATCTGGGAAAATCATGACCTGTGCCCTATCAGGCAGCATTGGCAATGACAGTGGATCGTCTCTGAGGGCACGTGCAGGTCCCTCACGTGTCCGTCTCCCGAAACGGCATCTCAGAGCTGCCACTCCTGCTGAAATTATACAGCCAATGCCCCTGAACTGAAAGGAAAGAAGCAGATCCTGGTTTCTGCGCTGAGATGGTGATTTAGCTGCCCCGAGTATGGTCCAGGCTGCAGGTGCCAGAACTGTCCAGGAGATTCTAATTTGCAGCCAAGACTGAAAAGCTGCTCTGCACCTACACTCATGCTGGTATTTAATGATTTTAAGGACTCTGGCTGCCCTCTTTCTGGAAATCTTTTTCTCAGTGCTCACGATTTCAAACTGTCCCCGACCTCACACTCAGCAGGCCTCTCCCTGGCTCACAGTGGTCCGCTCACCAGACTCTCCATGACCTCACACAGCTCTGTCTCCTGCACTTACTCTTTTATTCACTCAGCACTGCTGCGGGTCTCTCCTGCTCTTTCTTCCCTTGTCCTAGCCAACCTGCCATTGAGGTCAGGACCACGGGAAGGAGTCTTGGCTACAGCATTTGCTGGGCCAGTCCTTCGATAAGGAACTTGTAGCAGAATCCCCGATGATAAAACCATGGAAGTGGTAGGTGCAGAACACAACAGCTGCTGTCCTTACCACTGCCCATACAGTCCATCATTTCTCATTTACTTCTTTCTGATCTTTGCATAGGAGAGGTGTACATAGGCACGCACACTCAAAAGAAACTAAGGAAAGGGAACCAGCTTGGTTTCAACACTTGTTCTAATGCCCTTTCCCTCCACGCCCATTGGCATGTAGGTCTGGCAGCTAATTTAGCATTATTCTCAGACAGCACTCGCCCACCAGCTGACGCAATTCAGACACCAGCTTTGGGGTTAGCGGGGGAACACTGTCAGGAACTTAAGTAGACTGTGTAAAGCTTTATTTAGCAGATATTGGATTGTTAAATGGAATGTGAGTACTTTAAAAAAAAAAAAGGCAAGAAAATTAAAATTTACCAGAATTTTAGATTTAATAAAAAAGACTTGGGGCCGGCCCGGTGGCGCACTGCTGTAGTGCGCTGCTTGGGAAGCGCGGCGGCGCTCCCGCCAAGGGTTCGGATCCCACATACAGACCGGTTCCCGCTCACTGGCTGAGCGAGGCGTGGGAGCAACACCGAGGGTTGCGATCCCGTTGCTGGTCCTAGTCCGGTACGGGGGCGACACTGAGGGTTGC
>NW_007726203.1:254976-286717 GCF_000696425.1 Galeopterus variegatus
AAAAAAAAAAAAAAAAAAAAAAAAAAAAAAAAAGACTGTAAGCTTACCAGCAATGGAAGAAACCAAAAATAAAATCAAAAAAAGGTCTGACTACGTTGGGGCCCAGAAAGCGATACCCCAAAGGAAAGGGCTAAGAAGCAGCCTCCAAAGCAAAGTTTTCCTCTGCCCTTCTCCTGTCTCTCAGCCTCATTCTCCCGAGGCAAGCCACAGGAATTAGAGTCCCTACTCCCAAGGTGAGTCATTGATATACTCTAACACCCTCCCCCCCATCTTGGGGCTGGCCACGAAGAAATACTCTGACCTACTTTGTGTGACTGTAGGTCCTAAGACCCCTATTCCAGAAGGGTCCTGCCCCATACCCCAGAGGAATGAATGCTACACAGAGTGGAGAAGAGGAATCCAGACAGGCCCTGCTGGGTCTCCCCACTCAATCTGTGAGTGTTATATCACATTTTCTTGTGCAGTCACGTTTTTACACAGCTGTGTATGCTTCATTCAACCTAAGCACAAATATGGACAATTTTCCCTATATCTTTGGGTCTTCATTCACAGGGCTCTTGTGTCACATAAAACTATGATATAGTAAAATTTATTGTCTTTTCTTCATAGTAATTTATTTATCAGAAGATTTTTCAAAGAACCTTCAGGGGGTTGAAGGTGATGTCTTCCCTTGGCCCCTACAACCATTTAAAAACATAAGCTCTTTGTTCATGTTCATCTTCACACATGCCATAAACGAAATGAAAACAATGAACTGGAGGAAACAAATAGGACAAGCCACCAAGAGTCACCCTCAATGCCACAGCCCCTGCCCAGGAGGACCTGCTTGCCGCTCCATCTGTCCTGCCCCCTTCCCTTGGGGCCAGGGAGGACCAGGCCCTCTCCTAGCCAAAGCCCAGCCCCCACCAACAGCTGCCACAGGGGAGGGAGCGCCAATGGGGCTGGTGGGGGGAGCTATTTCTCACTGAAAACCCCTTTTTCCTAGTTGAACATTTTCTGTTTTTTTCTTTTCCCAAGAGCAAGAGTAGCAAGAGTTTTAAATGTGATGAGAGTGGGGCGGGGCTACTCGAGAGAGGACCCAAGAGAGGAGGGTAGGAGCCCCCGTCTTGCCGTCCCTGGCTCCCCAGTCCCTGTGTGGCCCCCACCCTCTCTCGCGGGTCCTTCCCAGCGGTTAGCCTCCGTCACCCTCACCCCCATGTGCATCCCAGGATCACGGGACCCCCAGTGTGGCTAGATGGGTGCATGCATGTCCAGCTCTGCCTGGCTGCTGGAGGGATGATGGGGAACCGCCCCCACCTCCCTCTGCACCCGATGAGTCTGCTCCCCCAGGGCCCGTCTGGGTTCTTGGGGGTGGCTTTCCCTCCCTGAGCACGTGCTTCAGGAACACCACCAGGCCTCGCCTTTTACTCCCTCTCTAGCCAGGTCTGGCTTCTGAGATTCAGGCCGGGTGTGGAACTGCCCCTCTCTGCTCCCAGACGCCTCTCATTCAACCCATCCACCCAGCTTCCTCTCCTGCCCTCCACCCAGCGGTGAGGGTTGGAAACTGCTAGGCATCTGACAGCCCCTGCCCTTCTTGCCTTGTGGCAGATCCGTCACCAAGCCCCGCTCCCACCGCAAGGCCAGCCCCCAGGACTGCCGCGAAGGGGACCAAGCGACTTCTGCATCCACCCTGGCCTCTTCATCCACCTCTAGGAACAGTTCTCTAGAACTCATTGGACACCGTGCTCCTCCCAATGCACATTCTCCGGCGCTCGAAGGGTGGCAGGACTGGGGAAGGCTGGAGGAGGAAGGGGTCTGAAAGGAAGCTGAGGGCCCGGTGGACCTGTTTGGGAGTTGGCCGGTTCCTTACCACCCCCAGGGTTTGTTCATTCACTCATTCAGAAGAGAAGTGAGGGACTCTCTGAAGAAGAAACAACTGTTTCTGATGAAATTAGAAATGAAGACAAATGGGTGTGAGGTGGGGTTTAAGAAACAGAAGGGGTGGGAGAGTTCTGAAGAGAGAGGGGAGAGAGGAGAAGAAGGGAGAGGGCCCACACGGGAGGGGAGGAGGGAGACCCTGGAGCAGCAGGGCAGAGACCAAGGTGGAGGGAGGGGCCGGCAAGACCCCAAGCAGACAAACACCCTCCAGCCCACCCCGCATGAGCAGCAGGACCTGCGCCGCACCTTGCTCAGGAGGATGCTGATCTTGTTACCACTGGCGTTGCACCTGAGAGAGGCGATGCCCCCCACGCCGGGGACCAACTCGGCCAGGTTCTTGCAGCCACAGTGAACTTTTGCCTCTCTGTGGGGGGAGAAAGGACCTTCAGAGCATGCCAGACGCCCATGTGCTGTGCGTATGTACCATGTATCGTCCGTGCGCAGGTCGCAGAATGAGGACTTGTTTCTCTGACTGCCCTGGAACCTTCATGCACACAGTGCGCTCTGCTGGCAATTTGCTGCTTCTTTTGGTGGGTGCTACACGTGCACCATGACACGGGCCAAACTCAGAACCTGGGGGGAGTTTTTAAACCTCATATACTGTTGTGAGTAAATATGAATATGTATTCTTAGTCCCCGCTTCTTAAAAAATAGCTTACTGAAAACACCATTCTGCACTTTGTGTTTTGCCTGTTACACTGTTTTGGTGATCTTACAGCATACAGGGGATTGCTGCATTATTCTGTGTTACAGCTGCAGAGTTTTCCATTATTAGATGGATAAACTAAGAGTTATTTAAATCGTCCCCTGCCAGTAGCATTTAGTTGCTTCTAGTTTGCTGCCGATATAAACAATTCTAGGTATGCAGTGGTACCTCCCGATTTTTTTTATTCATATTTCTTCAGTTCTTCCCTAATGTATTTTTCTGTCCCAGGATCCCATCCAGGATCCCATGTGACATTTAGTTGTCAGGTCTCCTTGGGCTCCCTTTGGCTGTAATGGTTTCTCAGACATTCTTTGTTTTTGATGACTTGGGCAACTCTGAGCGTTGCTGTCCCCTTTACTGTAGGAGGCCCCTCAGTGGGCTTTGTCTGATGTCTTCCTTCTGATCAGATTGGGGTTGTGGGTTTGGGAGGAAAAGCACAGAGGTCAAGTGCCATTCTTACCACATCATATCAGGGCGCCCACTGTCAACCAGAACTAATCCTGCTGATGCTGACCTTGATCGCCTGGCTGAGGTCTTGTTGGTCAGGTTTCTCCACTGTGAAGTTACCTACCCCCCCCAATACCATACTCTTTAGAAAACATTCACAAAGTGCAGCCTACTCGCATGGAGTAGGGAGTTAAGCCCCACTCCCCTCTCTGAGGGTAGGGTAGCTCTGTAAATGACTTGGAATTCTTCTGTATGGGAGATGTGTCTCTTCTCCCCCCATTACTGACTTCTTCCATCATTTATGTCAGTGTGGACTCACATATATTGATTTTGTACTTTGGGTTATAATTCAATGCTACTTGACTTATTTTGTTGCTCAAATTGTTCCAACTTTGTTTTTTTTTTGTTTTTGTTTTTTTTTTAAAAAGATGACCAGTAAGGGGATCTTAACCCTTGACTTGGTGTTGTCAGCACCACGCTCAACCAGCGAGCTAACCGGCCATCCCTACATGGGATCCGAACCCGTGGCCTTGGTATCATCAGCACCACACTCTCCCGAGTAAGCCACGGGCCAGCCCAAATTGTTCCAACTTTGGCTACTGGGAGCTCTTTCAGTTGGTTCCTGTGTCACTGTGACTCAACCCCATCATTGTGAGGTTTCTGTTTGTTGTTGTTGGGTTTTTTTTGTGTGTTGTTTTTTTTTTTAAAAAGCACTTCCCCACTCTGTGGCTGTACACGCTGCTGCAGGCTCATTTGTGTGTTTCCTGCCCCAGTCCTAGAACCAGCCATTTCTCCAAGGAGCCCTGGTTCCTCTAACTGGAACATGTTAGAAGCTGAGATCTGGGCACTGGGTGTGCTCCCTGCTCCAGGGTATTGTTGCTCCTGGGCCCTCTCGGCTGACAGAGCAAGGAAGCACGTGTGTACAGCTATTGTACAGATACTTACCAGAAGTTAGTTTTATGTGTGGTCTCCCATATCTGTATTAAGTTTCTACCAATGTCTTCAACTCAAGAATCATTCTATCTTCCTCCCCTTGCTCATGTCACCTCCCACTCTGACAAGGAGAAATCCGGCTCCTATCACCTGCTATCCACTTAATTATTCAATTCCAGTACATAGTATCAGAATTGTTAATCCATACCCTGGGGAAACAATGTTATTAACCAAAGTGCCGTGCTTTCCTGCAGTCCTTGTCCTGGTGTTACAGTCTCCACTCATTCCCAGAGTTACTCATGTCACCATCTCTTCCCCCACACCCTTTAGTAAGGCTGTTTCATAATCTGTCATACAGTTACATTGTTTTGTCCCCTTTTATATTCCATCATGAGGTTCCCCCAATGTTCTAAATAATTTTTAAAAAATTTTTCAAACATTAAGGTTTCACACTTTGGGCTGTAAAGTTCTATGGGTTTTGACAAACACACAGTGTCATGTATCCATTGATGGAGTTTGGATGTATTGTCTTCCCAGAACTCATGGAAATCTGATCCCCAGTGTGGCAGTTTGACTCACGGGGGCGGATCCCTCACGAATGGATTAATGCTCTCCCTAGGTGGGGGAGTAATGAGTGAGATCTTGCTCTATTAGTTCCCGTGAGAGCTGGTTGTTTAAAAGACCCTGGCACCTCCTCTCTCTCTATGGCTTCCTCTTGCCATGTGATCTGCTTGTACTCCCCAGCTGCCTGCTGCTTTCCACCTTGAGTAGAAGCAGCCTGAGGCCCATGCCAGATGCAGCTGTCCCAGAATCGTAAGCCAAATAAGCCTCTGTTGTTTATAAATTACCCAGTCTCAGGTATTTGTGTTATAGCAGCACAAAACTAAGACAATCTGTCATATACAAGACTTTCATCACCCTGAAAAGTCCCCTGCGTTTCACCTGTTCGGCCCTCCTCCTCCTGTGTGCTGCTCCATCATCGTGCAAAGACTAAGAATTTAGACCAAGACATAAGTTATTTCAAAAAATGAAGTGGCATGTTAATGTTGAAATGAGAACTTAAAGAGTTTTCTGGTTTCCATCCCATTTTCTACCCACCACATTATCTGCTAATTTAAAAAATGTAATACTTTTACTTGGACAAAAATTGTACCTTCGGGAAAGATCAAAGCTTTTGAAGTGAGCTAAGTCTGTCCCTATGACCAGGAAATTTCCGCAAATGTCCAGGAAGCATGGATTCCCCTCAGCCTCAGAGAAAAGCAGGAGCTGTTTGACAGTCCCCTAAGGAGAGAAAAGAACAAGAAATTTAGGAAAGCAGTTTTTATAGCATTTAATTTTTGCTACTGAACATTATTCACAGACACTCTTGTGCTCTCCACTCATTCATTCAATACGTATTTACTGATGGCTTCGTGTGTGCCCAGCACTCTGCTAGATTCTAGAGCCACAGGGGAAAGAGGGGACCCTGCCCTCTGGAGAGCCCTGGAGCTTCGTCTAGAGGGAAGAACAGACGGCAGCTAGATCAACAGCAAACATCCAAGTAACCTCACCTGAGAACGTGCTGTATGGGTCATATGTGGAATGTTACAAAAGCACCACTTGGGTCCACCTGACTCAGCCTGGGAGGCCCTGTCTGTGGAGGTGCTGTGTTAAAGCCCCTGATAATTTCTCACATTGTTAGTGTCGTGGGAACGGCTACCCCTGGGTGGGGGATGGTGAGAGGAAGGAGCTTTACTGGGATACCAGTTACATCATGGGCATGTTCCACTTGTGAAAGTTCGCTGAGTTGTACACTTACGCATGACACACCCACTGTTCCCATATGGATGTTATACTTCAGTAAAATGTTTAAGAAATAAAATCTTGTCTAGGAGCAATGTTTAAACTGAGACTGAGGAGAGGAAGGAGCCAGCTATGTGGAGAGCCCCAGGATGGCATTCCAGGAAGGGAGGCAGCATGCACAGAAGCAGGAAGGGGCCTCTGTGGTCTGGGACCCCCGTGGCAGGAACAAGTGAGCAATGGTGGGAGTGTGCACAGAGGGCGGGCAGCTGTGCAGAAACCACACAGGAGCGTCCTGTAGGCCAAGGTGACAGCTAGCTTTTGTTCTAAGTGAAAATGGAAGACACTGCAGAGTTTTGAGCTGGAAAGTGATTTCATATCATTTATATTTTTATTTTTATTTATTTTTTTGGCAGCTGGCCAGTAACAGGGATGGAACCCTAGGCCTTGGTCTTATCAGCACCACACTCTGAGTGAGCTAACCAGCTAGCCCTATTATTAAAATGTCACTTTTGGCTGACTGGTTAGCTTACTCGGTTAGAGTGTGGTACTGATTAAGAACAAGGTCAAGGGTTTGGATCCACATACCAGCCGGCCACGAAAAAAAATATATATATTAAATGTCACTTTTACCTTCATAGCAGATTGGAAAGTACACCCCACAGTTACACATGAGCAGACCTTCTGCTTTGCAGTGTGTCTTTTACACAGATTGACCCTAGTCCTCCAAGTTTCAGAGAGGTTCTTGGCTTAATTCAGGCAACACCCAGTGAATGCCGACACCCTGCACGGATGGGTTGGGGACAGAGCATCACAGCGGTGAGTGGTAGTGGGGGCAGCGAGTCAGATGCACACAACTGAACACATCTCAGGGCAAACACAGGCAGCGGGGGAGGCACAACTCCAGTGCACAGGAGTTGTATGGACTCTGAGCGAGGAGCCAGGCTGGAAGACCAGCAGTGCTCTAACAGAACTTAGTGTGCATAGAGTTTTGAACAGAGAGAGACTCCAAAAGCAGGAGAGGAGGCAGGAACATGGAGTGAGTCTAGGAAACAGGATGGGGGGATGGATGGGAGGCGGAGGGGGAATGGCAATCTGAGGAATCTTGTTCTTTTTGCGGGGGCAGCTGGCCTATACAGGGATCCGAACCCATGACCTTGGTGTTTTAAGGCTGCGCTCTAACCAACTGAGCTAACTGGCCAGCCCCAATCTGAGGAATCTGATCTTTATTTTGATGTGGCTAGCAGGAATTTGGTAAATTCACGTGGAATGAGTGAACAGCTGCTTGAACACAGGATGAAAAGACAGCACAAGGGAATAGCTAGGTTCTTGGCTTCTTAGCAAGGTTGTCCTCTGCTTGTTCTTTACACATGGGGTCCCGGGTTCAAACCTGAGCTTACCTCGTCTTGCTTCCACATTGCTTCAACTACCGTCTTTGTATCCATGATTCCAAATTCCCAAATTACTGCCTTCGAACGCCTGCCCAGCCCTAACTTCCGGAACCTGTACTTCCAGCTGTCTCTTAGGTATCTCTAAGGGTGTTCCGAGGTACCTGGAACTCACATTCTGCTCTGCCCCCTACACCTGCTCTGCTTCTGGACTTGCATCTTAAAGACACCATGATAAACCCAGTCTCGCAGCCTAGAGAACTCTGAACATCCTCAACTGCTCCTTCTCTTTAGTCACCCACCACACAACTGGTCACCCACCCTCCTAACTACCCACAGCCCCTGCTCTGCTCCAGCCTCTTCTTGCAGCCACTGCCCGGGTCCAGGCCCTCGGAGCCTGCCACTTGTGGCATCTGTGACTTCACTGTCTTCGCCAACTACCCAAGTGTTTCCCACTGCACTAGTACAGAACTTACCTTCTAGTGAGAAAACAACACAAAACAACAACAACAAAAAGCAAATCAAAGCATGCCCTGTCACTTCTGGCTCTGACCCCACTGCCCCCCGCTGTCTCAGGGTTGGGGCCCTTTGCAATCAGCTGCCAGCCCTCCTGCCTCAGTTCCACTCACCCTGCTGTCCCACGTGCCAGCCCCTTCCTCAGCACTTAGCCTGCGGGGCCTCCATGAGGCTGACACAACGTAGTGAAACACACGCAGGGCCAAAAATGGGCCAGGGCACTTATGTTCTGGCCCAGGAAGGCTTGAGTGTCCAGAGCCACCTCCTCCTGACACAGACACTGGCAGCGGCTGTGGAAGAGGCAGAAGGGTCTGGGAGGACATCCGCCAGCAGGGGACCCGAGAGATCATTGACTTCCCTTTACACGTGTTGGCATTACCTTTCTGGTGACAACCAACATACACTCCTTTTTTAACTTACTAACAAATAAGGCTGGCAGGTTAGCTCACTTGGTTAGACTGATAATCAAGGTCAAGGGTTCGGATTCCCTTACCAGCTAGCGCCCAAACAAACAAAACCAAGAGAACGAAACATACACAAAAAATTAACACAGTAAGGAAAGGATCCAGCTCTGCGCCAGCTGTTGTCAGATGCCCTGCCAAGCCCGGCCAAGCCCTGCCAACAGGGCTCTTCATTGGCTCTGTTTCCCACCAGGTCTGCCCCCTCCTAGCAGTCAGCGTGCCCCCTCCCGGCATGCCGCCGACCCGCACATCCTGCCTCTGTAAGTCTCTCTACTAATGCAGCGGTCCCTTTATCTGTCCTTAAGAACACGGTCCCTCACCACCTCACCTGTATGTCCCCATAGGACTGCAGGGGTCAGAGCACACATGTAAAGGGGTGAGAGAAGGCACAGGTGGAAAGGAATCCACTCTCTCTAGGTGTGGGACATCCGGGGCCCTGGTCGCCTCCCTCCAGCCTCTCTGCTTCTTCTCGAACCTGTGGCTGGTAACACCTCCCTCTGCCTGTACCTTCTGCCCAGAGGGTGCAGGGCTGCGTGGCTCCCATGTCTTCCTTCCATGTGACTCAGACTGCCATCTCCCACCACAATTCGTTAGTTTTCCCTTTGGCACTTATCACTGTCATGTTTACTGACCGCCACTGAGAAATGACCACTCCACGAGAGGGGAGTGGATGGGCAGCATGTGAGGTGCAAGGCCAGGGAATTGGTGGTGGGTTCCAGGAGAGAACTCGAAGCTGGATAAAAACTGCACCAATAGCTAAAATCAGAGCCGTGGCAAATGCCCTCGACCTTGTTCCAGAACATTGCTGCACACTGTGGTTTGAACAGTGGGGCCCTGAAGGATATGTCCGCCTGGAACCTGTGACATTATTTGGTGAAAGGGCCTTTGCAGATGTGATTAAGTTAAAGATCTTAAGATGAGATTATCCCAGCTTAGGGTGGGCCCTGAATCCAATAACAAGTGTTCTTATAAACACAGAAGAGGAGAATATGCAGACACAGAGAAGGCCATGTGAAGATGGACAAAGAGACCGGAGTGATGCAGCCACAAGCCAATGACTGCCAGAACCACCAGAAGCTCAAAGAGGCAGGAACAGATGCTCCCTCACAGCCTTCTGAAGAAACCAGCCCTGACAACACCTGAATGTCACTCAGACTCTTGCATCCAGAACTGTAACAGAATAAATTTGCTGTTTTAAGCCACCCAGTCTGTGGTAATTTGTTATAATAGCCACAGTAAGCTAACACAACATGCCAGCCCCACAGGGTTCCAGCAAAGATATGGGGATGCAGAGAGGGCAGGGGGTACCTTGCTCTACACTCTCAAAAGGGAACAGAATGGCATGCTGGAGGCCGCTTATCTCAGAGGCAAGCACTGCTCCCACCCCGGCCCTCATGCTCAGACCTTCTGTGCTGAACTGATGGCCATTCCGCCTTCAGGATACATGTTAACCCGGCAAGCAGCTGGCTGGTACGCTCAGTTGGCTAGAGCATAGTGTCATAACACCAAGGTGAAGGGTTCCGATTCCTGTGCATTCAAGGTCCAGCACAGTATCCTTTTCACTGCAGAAGGTCCTTGCCCTGTCTCCAGATTTCTGAAGTCACAACAGCCATAGATGGAGCAGCTGTCCCAGATGGAGCAGCTGTCCCAGAATCAACAACCTGACAAGGCAGATATGACCTACCCAGGTGATGTCAATAAACAGGCCTTGCCTCAATTTAGAGATACTGTTTTAAACTCTGCTCCAATTTTCTCTATCATCACGGACTTGCTGAAGAGCAGCAATTTACCTGCCAGGTGCGAACTTGAACTCGGTTTGGCTCCACCGTGTAAACGCTTTCTTCATGCATTGCTAACAATGGAGACTCACACAGGAAGGCACCTAGGATGAAGGACAAGCATCAGGACAGCAGCAGCTACCCTTTCCACATGTCCTCAGAGTTTCAGAAGCATATTCACACACGATCCCTCCTTTGTCTCAGCCCTTGTGACAGCTCCACGGGGGACGTGTCATCTGCATCTTACAGAAGAGGAAAGTGAGGCTCAAAGGCACAGGCAACAGCCCAAGGCCACAGCCAGCAGCAACAGCTCCTGCAGGCGACGGGCCCACTGTGGGAACTCACTTAAGCAAGTGTCCACTTATCTTAACTAGAACTTTGGAGATGATAAACCCTGGTATCTGGCTCTAAAGACGTTCTTATCTCCTTAGGGAGATGACACACACACCTGCTGTGCTGGTCCCACTGGCGGAATGAGGAGTTAATTCTATGAGTCTGCATAGGAGAGGGGAGAAGTGGTAGGGGAGAGAAAAGAAGTATGAGAAAGATAAGAGGGAGAGAGGTCATAGCCAGTGGAAGACATCCTTAGAGAGGTGGAGATGTTCAAACAAGGGGCAGCAGTCACCACTGGAACAGCAGAGTGACAAGTCTTGTGAGTTAGAGAGCATGGAGGCCAGGACGGTGGAGGAAGAACTGTGCAGGAGAGTCCCCTAAAGGAGCACATCCTGCGGGCTGGGCCATCGCAGGCTGGAAAACATCCCCAAAGACACTATGTCCTAATCCCCAAAACCTGTGCATTTTACCTCATGTAGTGGATTCAATTATGTCCCCCCAGAACTCCTTGAAGCTTGAATTATGTCCCCCAAGTTTTATGTATTAGAAACTTAGCCCCCACTGTGACTTTCAAGAGCGCGGGAAATGCTATTATGGTAATTGAAAGGTGGGGCCTTGGAGAGGTGATTGGATTGTAGGACCATGCAGTAGTGAATGGATTAAAAATGGTGGTCAGGGTGTGGTTCTGAGGGCTTTAAAAGAGGAAAGTCTGTCTCTGCTCTCCCTGCTTCCACCATCTTGTAATGTGAGACCCCTGGGCCACTGTCACCACCACCAGATGGACTTTGGACTTCCCAGCCTCAGAAACGGTAGGCAATAAATTTCATTTTCTTTACAAATCACCCAATTCCAGGTATTTTGTTATAAGCAACAAAACAGATTAATACATCTCATACAGCAAAAGATGGGAAGGTTTTACAATGGGAAGGTTATACAGGTGTGCCCTAAATGCAATCACAAGTGCTCTGTAAGAGGGAGGCAGATTTCAGATGGGGCAATGTGACCACAGACACAGAGACTGGATTTCTGTGACCACAAGCCAAGAATGGCCAGCGGCCACCCCGAGCTGGAAGAAACCAGGAAGGGATTCTGCCCTAGAGGCTGCAGAGGAAGCACAGCCCTGCTGGTGCCTTCATTTTGGCCCAGTGAAACTGATTTTGGACTTCTAGCCTTCAGATCTGTGAGAATAAGTTTTATTTTAAGCCACTAAGTGTGTGGTAATTTGTTACAGCAGCCCCAGGATGCTCCTACAGGCATGTGCTTAAGAGCGGAGAATAAAGGTGGCCCAATCAAATAGAGAGCTGGCGAGACTGACAGGATGCAGAGAGCTGTTTGAGATTGATGGGGTGTCTCTGAAGATCCACCCTAAACTTTTCAGACAGAGGCTGGCTTTGGTCAAGACACCACGGGTTCACTGCTGTGTATGGTCTGGAAACATCTCAGAAGATGGGTATGTAGTCACCCCCTTCCCTGGAAGGGACCCCATGAAAGCACTATAGTTGTTTACACCCACACGGTCTTATTTCTGAGCCATTTAGAAGCCTGGGAGCCCAGAAGGGCTTGCTGGCCCTGGATCTGGCTGCAGTTCTCAACCACTTTGACTGATTTCAGCAGGATGCAGTCCAGGAGGTGCTGGCAGAGCCAGTGTGAGTACTGACACGATGGTCTCCCAGCCCCGGGCCAACACTCTAACCATACCACTGGCACCAGCATCCCTCTCATTAGATGGTGAGAGAATAAATCAGGGCATTGTGAGTCCCCTCTGGGGGGCGAAAACTCTCACCTGCATTCCGAAACGTGGCTCCAGAAGGCTCAAAGATCACCACCTGTTTTCCGTTCCAGACAGCAACAGCATCCTAAAAAGAAAACAGCCACTCAAAAGCAAAGGTCTGGAGAAGTGAGATGCAAAGCCCCTCTTCCCTCCTTTACCTTGTCCTCCATGCTCTCTGTCACCCTGACATGAGATCACTGAGCCCACAAGGACACAAGTTAAGACTGTTTATCACCTTACATAAAATACTCCTGGTTTTTATTTTCTTTATGATTATGATGCACATGGAGATTTGGGAAACAAGATAATCCAGGAAAGAACTGAAGAGGCCCACCCTGCCACCTGGGCCTCTCCTTGTCCTGAACTGCCCTAATGAACGAGCAGGTTTTTCGTCTGTGGTGAAGACCCCTCGTCTGACCCTGTGCCGCCCCCCCCACCCCTCGCACCCTCCAGCAGTCACCTTGGTGGCAAACACTCCAATGATGTGCATGTCTGTGCGCAGGCTGTGCACTGCCCCCGTGGACAGAAAGGACACGTTGAGCAAGCTCGGGGAGACCTGCACGGCGGCCACCTGCTGGTGGAAGTGCGAGGACATGGCCTGCTCGCTGAGGATCACCACAGAGCTAATGCTGTTCACGGCCAGCAGGTTCTTCCTGGAGCCCCACTTCATCCCAAACGTGTGAACAAAGCCGAGGAAAGACACAGTCAGGGACATTTATATACATGAGGACTCATAAACCATTTCCAAGCACCATGTCTCCTTCTTGTTTAAAAAATGACTTAAAAAATTTTTATGAAGGTAAAATGTGTATTTTGTAGAAGAATTTTAAAACAGATACTTAAGAGTTATGATTCAGCAGGTAGACACTGGTATGGCTATTCTGTGTCTGTTCTAACTGGTTGGCTGTCTTCTAGAACTTGCTTTTCTGAGTATGACATAGGGATGTTTACTTCTTATTTTTTTTTGTGGATGGCCATTATGGGGATCCAAACCCATGATCTTGGTGTTATAAGGCTGCACTCTAATTAACTGAGCTAACCGCCAGCCCTATTTGTTATAAATAAATTGGCATTTTACACAATGTATTAAATTATTCATCTTTCCTCTGCTGATGTGAAATGCCAGTTTCATAATTTCATATTAAAGTTCCAAATCTGTCTAAGATGTTCAATTTTCAACAAAAACTTAAGAGCCATACAAAACAGAAGAATATGACCCAGACACAGGACAAAAAGCAGGCATCAGACACTGCCACGAGACAGCCCAGATGCTGGACTCAGCAAAGACTTCAAAGAAGCCACTGTAAATATATTCAAAGATCTAAAAGAACCATGCTTAACGAAGGAAGGAAGGCCTGATGGCAATGTCTTGTAACAGAGAGTACAATACAGAGAAAGTATAAAAAAGAACCAAATGCCCAAGAGAAATTATAACGTATGTTCACATAAACACCTGTACACAAATGTTCACAGCAGCCTTGTTCATAATAGCTCAAATGTGGAACCAACCCAAATGTCCACCAATTGAAGAATAGATAAACAAAATGGGTATGTCTATACAATGGAATACTATTCAGCCATAACAGGGAATGAAGCACTGACACACACTACGGCATGAACGCACCTTGAAAACATCATGCTAAGCAAAAGAAACCAGTCAGAAGAGACCACATATTGTGTGATTCCATTTATATGAAACATCCAGGCAATTCCAGAGACAAAGCAGGTTAGTGGCTGCCTAGGTCTGGGGGAAGGGGAAAGGAGGAGTGGGGAGTGACTGCTAAGGGTACAAATTTCTTTTTTGGGTTGATAAACATGCTAAAATTTAGTGTGATGACGGTTGCAAAACTGTGAATATACTAAAAACCATTTGTTATTTGAACTATATCTCAATAAAGCTGTTTTTAATATACAGATAGAGACAGGGTTGGGTAGATAGAAAGGCAGATAAATAACTAATACAGGTCTGCAGTCTTATGTTGGATAGTGGATAAAACAGGCTCTAAGCCAATTACCTCCTCCACTTCTATGTGCAGAGTGTGAGTGGACCCAATGCCTCACAGAGCCGTACCTTTATTTGCGTGATGTTTCCTTCGAGCTCAGTGGGGGTTTGAAGGGTCCACCTGTCTTTGCCCTCCACCCCCTGGCTGTTCGGGGAGCCTAGCACTTTTCTCCACATGGCTACGCGCCCTTTATCGGTCCCAGCTGCCAGAAGACCTATAGTTGACCAAAGAGTGCATGTTAACTGAGTTGACACAGGACAAAAACAGCAACAAGCTCTCTTCTTTGACCATCTTCTCTAAAACATTAGGCCTTGCCCAGTTCAGTAACTCTCCAGCCTCTCTCCTGGCTGTATCCTTCTTACCAGGTATGTGGCACTGCCTGGCAACAAGTGCTGGTGCTGGTGCTGGGGCAGGGTAGATGCTGTTTTCTCTGTGTTTTTCTATTTTCCATGGGATCAATCTGCCTGGTCAGCCTCCACTTCCCAGGGATCCACCAGTGCTCAGCACTCAGCAGACAATGACAAATGTGGCTCTGGCTGCCTCCTATTCCTTCTGCCTTGGTGTGCGCACACACGCATGCGCATGCTTATACACACTCTACACTGTCTTCCTTGTGGGGCTTCAGGAGGGAACAGAGATCAATGTGCCTGTATTCAGTCTGTCACACTTTTGACCACTTTGACCTTCGTGTGGAATAATGAAGCTTTACTGTCACTTGCTCATTCTTGACTGACTTAGTCAAATGGCTGACACTATCACTGACTTACCATTCTTCGAGCAGACCCCGGTCTCACTGTAATTACTTTGCAGCCCAAGCACAATGATTGAAGTTGACCCCATTTCTCATGTGCTGGGCCAAGAAGTCTCACCTTTGACTTTACAGTAACAAACGCAGTTTATAGCCTCTCCTTTTTCAAAGCCAAACTTTTCCTCTGGACTCAGTATATAATTCTCTCCTCGTTCTAAATCCCAGAATCTATAACGGAAGGAAGAAGGCCCCATGATGGGGGCTGTGTTAGTGGCATTTTCCTCTGCTCTGAGGGTTTCACTGAACCTTGGAGAAACGTTTAAAGTAAGGAAAAAGACATGGCTCTTCTGACTCCTGGTATGAAAAAGAATGCTATTGTTACGGTTAGGACTATTTTATGCCCTGTTTATAATCAAAGAGAGCAGCTGTTAATAAAAGATGGTCTAGGGCCGAGCCTGTGGCGCACTCGGGAGGGTGCGGTGCTGGGAGCACGGTAGTGCTCCCGCGCTGCGGGTTCGGATCCTATATAGGGATGACCGGTGCGCTCACAGCACTCACTGGCTGAGCGCGGTGCGGCCGGTCTCAAAAAGGACAAAAAAAAAAAAAAAAAAAAGATGGTCTATGACATAGGTCACAGTGGGAACATGGGAACTCCAGCCACACGCAGCAGCACAGGAGAGCCCCAGGTAGCATGGTGATCTAAAGCAGCCAGACCTAACAGAGACCACAATACCTGATTCTATTCACATCAAGCTCAGAAAAACCAGGCAGAGGTTCCACATGCAGACACCAGCATGGTACTCCCTGTTGGGTGGGGACCCACAGGGAGAACAGCAGAGAGGGGACACTCTTGGGGTCTCTAATGTGTTCCTCGATCTGGGAACTGGTCACATGGATCTGTCCAATTTGTGAAATTCATCAACATATGTGCATTTTACTGTCCCTATGTTACACTCCAGTGAAAAGTTTACTTAAAGCGCTTACTCTGACAGTATTTTCATCATGGGGCATGCACGGGAAGGATGGGCTCTCACCGCAGGATGGGCTCCCCGATGGCCATCACGAGAAGGCTGCCTTCAATCAAAGCAATGTCCGCCCGGCAGCCTGTTTTCCCGCTCAACTTTACCTGTGTGGGGAAAACAACCCGAAAGAAGCACATGGCTCTTGCCGAGACTGCCTGGCCCAGAATTTGTGAGACTGGGGTCTCTGGTCTTTGGTGGCTTCATAGAGCCTGACCAGGTGGAGGAAATGCAGGGCAAATAATGACAAATTTAAGAGGTGTCCCTGGTTTTCAAGGTGTGAGGCTGAAGCAGATGATACCCCTGCTTGTTAGACAGGAGCTACCTCGCATGCAGTGTGTCGGGCACCCTGTCGGTGAGCATGTCTCTGGCGCGATCACACAGGCACGCCGTGTGCTCCCTGCACAGTCATGACTACACCCTCAGCAGGTCCTACTTTCCCTGTAGTGCAGAGAACAAACCTGCCCAGAGCCCACCAGCCAGTGAGTAGCTTACCAGGGTGTGTGAAGCCAGGTGCTGAGCACTGACCTATGTCCCCAACCCCAAATTCCCATGTTGAAATCCTAAGCTACAATGTGACTAGATTCAAAGATAGGGCCTTTAGGAGGTAATTAAAGTTAAATGAAGTCATAAGGGTGGACTGTGGCCTTGTAAAGAGAGACCATGGGCACTCTTTCCATCTCTCTTTCCCTCCTGCCACATGATGATACAGTACGAAGGTGGCCATCCACAAACCAGGCAGAGGGCCCTCACCAGGAACCGAGTTTGCTAGCACCTTGACCTGGGACATCCAGCCTCCAGAGCCATGTGCGAGAAATGTCTATTGTTAAGTCATGCAGTCTGTGCTGGTTTGCTATGGAGGCCTGAGCTAACTCACACACCAGGTCCACTTGACTTAGTAACCATGTTATCAACTACTGTTACAGGATGCATAAATAACCAAATAAACAAATGACTTACAAAAAAAATTAACTGTGTAATCCACAAGAATCTGTTTAGGAAGAGTTCAGTGTTCTTCAAGGAGGATGGATTCCTATGGTACAAACCCAGAAACTAATGGGGGGCAGCAACAGGCAGTGCCCCAAGAGGATACATGGCCCCATAAAGGACCTCGTGGCCCCTCTGACGCCTTCGTAGCAGGCCTCCCATGCCTGAGGGTGGTCCCAGAGCTGATGCTGCCAGGTGCCTTTGAGGACATTCCGGGCGTTTTAGTAGCCACATTGAGATATCCACTACCCAAAGAGGGTCACTGCAAACATACCCATCTGGTAACACAATGTGCTCGTGTGGGTGAATGGCAGACATGACAGACTATGGGGCCACAATCCTCCCAAAAGACACTGGGTGAGGGACACCCTGGGCTCTTGGCTGGCAAACAAGCCTCTTCAATGCCCATCCCACACACAGCTGGGAAGCAGGGATGCTGTCGCCTGCCCCACCTGGTCTGTGTGGAGGTCAAGGAAATGCTGCGAGGTGAGTGCTGTGACTGTCATGCCCTGAGGCTGTGAAAACCTCCTTCCTTTTATTTCCCTCACCTCTGAACTGAATATTGTACAGTAGATAACAATATTGAATAGCTACGTTAGTTGTTCTTAAACAAATATGACAGCTTTTTCACTCTTGCTAACCAGAAAAGAAGGGCAGTCAAACCAGATTGGCGAGAATCTGGCCTACGTTCTTCGGCATGCTGTGAGCAAGGCCCCTGCATGCCTGTCCCAGACCCCGCGCTCCCACCTACCTTCGTCACCTCTTCAGCTTTGCCCTCGGGAGTTACTATGTACAAGGACAGCAGGAGATTCTCCGTGACCACCACCAGCGCCTCCCACTTCTCTATATAGAACAGCATCTGGATCGAGCTGTCCATGGCCGCCACCCGGGTGGTCTTGCCTTTCTCATCCACATAGTGCACCATCCCTAGGAGCAAAGGCGGTCACTGCTGGAGGCGGCTCCTGGTCTATTTGTGCTTCCACGACACTCAGAAGCAGCTACTTCTATCTACGTAAGGACGTTTTCAAAATAAGCCACCTTCACTCTAAGAATATGAAACAGATCGCTCACGCATAACCTCACAGCTTCCATCTCTGCAACCGTCTCCACCTTATAGGTTCGGTTCAGCCTTGACGTGAGCTGTCTCCCTCGGTTCTTTCTCACCCCCATCTTGGGGGGTTTGGGCATCCACTCAGTTGACCCTCTGATGCTACAGCCCTGACTCTGTGCATCCTAGTCTATGAGTGTCAGGTGCACATGCATCCTCCACACACCAAAGCCCTATGCGGTACGCCCTCTGTAGCTGCCGCATGCTGTCTCTTCTGTCCGTGTGTCACTGGGAGCCATGTGCTGTCTTGCCGGGCCCTCTCTGGACCTCCCTCTCTCAAGCTCACAGTTCCCCGTGGTCTAAGCCACAGGACTCGGCTGTGCCAAAGCGGCCCCTTCTCCTAGTGCGGAATCCCTCCTCCCCCCGCCCTGAGCCTGCCCCTCTGTCTGCCTCCTTTGCTCCTGTGTGATCGTGGTGGTGAGTGTCCTGTGAGTTCTCGGGGATTCTCTGGTTCATTTCTGCAGCTCTGCAGGAGCCTCCTCACCCTCCCAGTCTCTTCTCATCTTATTCCCAATGGATAACTTGGGTTCTTATTCAACTTGAAAGTTCAAGGTTATCTAGAGGCTAATCATAACTGTAACTAGTATGTGACACACGCATACTACGTGGCTGGCTCGATTTTAATCGCTCTTACAGGTAACGACCAGGTAGACACTAGTATAATCCCCATTTTCCAAATAAGAAAGCTGAGGCACATGGAATAAGCTGCCCCCGAGGCCTACAGCCCCTGATGGGCAGGGATTTGCACCACACCAGAGCCAGTTTCTCTGTAGCACTACTCGCCCTCCTACAGACCACCCACATCTTTCCTGGACAGGCCTCGTCACCATACCACCTTCTCCACCCTCCTCCCTAAGGGGGCCTTGCCCTCACAAGCCCCCTCTCTGCTACTGCCACAGTGCTTTGCCCACTCAGATGGCCCCTCTGGGACCTTCTCCATTTCCCCCTCTGTGGGTCCCATCTCTTTTTATTTTTTTGGCAGCTGGCCAGTTTGGAGATCCGAACCCATGACCTTGCTGTTATAAGGCTATGCTCTATCTGAGTTAAGCAGCCAGCCCAGACCTTGTCTCTTTACCTCCTGAAATGACAGGTTTCTCTTACTTAAAGATTTACAAAGCCCCATGGCTGCCCACTCTCATCTCCTCTCAAGGTGAAGCTCCTTGTCCTCATGCCTGTGGCCTTAGTGTGGCTCTCAACTCCTTGGCCCTTCCAGCACAGACACAGACCCGTGACTGCCTTGTGTGACGGTAAAAGTCCCTTTCACCTTCACAGTGTGTTTATTTGGGCCTCCGCTGGAGCAGCCTGAACCCCTGCCCACCCCGAGGAGGGGTGGTGTGAAAGTCAAACAGAGGGCTCTTAATCCTGACCCCTGTGAAGGCTGGTTGGTGGCTGCAGGCTGGAGGCAAAAGCCACCCAGTCCTGCTC
This sequence comes from Galeopterus variegatus, assembly GCF_000696425.1. Taxonomy (NCBI): domain Eukaryota; kingdom Metazoa; phylum Chordata; class Mammalia; order Dermoptera; family Cynocephalidae; genus Galeopterus; species Galeopterus variegatus. Next base: position 274,296 of record NW_007726203.1, read on the forward strand.
CCACTTCATTCCCAGATCCCAGCTGAGCACCTGGGACACTGGAAGTGCTTCATAATCATAGACTGAATGAAGGGAGTGCCATAAAAAAACCTTTCCAAAGCTGTCTCTACTGTCTCTGGGGCCGTACTATCTGCATGCAATGGCTGACTAAAGACCACCTCAGGAGAACCCTTCAAGCACAAGCAACACTCGCCTTGTCCATCACAACAAAGAGAAGCCACACTCCGAGTGTTGGATAGACAACTGCGGGACGCCGGCGGGCGTGGCACCCTGACATTGGCACGCACGCCGCCTGTTTTGATTTCATGCAGAAATGCCACCATTAGGTTAAAATCCTTACTAGATACTCCTAAACCTCTGACTCCCTAGAATCACAAGCCAGGTTCCTCACCGTCCATCAGACTGACAAAGAACGACAGCCCTTCCTGAGACCCCATCTTCAGGAAGCTTCCCAAGCCGCTTTTTCTCCAGTTGAACATGTCCAGGGCTTTCTCGTCACCGCTCACAGCTGCCTTCGCCAACTGAACCAGGTCCCTGAGGGTAAACATGATGAAGGAGTCAAGGTTCTCCTGCTGCTCCTAGAGTGACTAGGGGATGGGGTCCCTTCTGGGCCAGGAGCTGCCCCAGTCCCCAGGGAGGTAGACACACACAGGCCACGCACGAGCTGCATACTCACTCGCCAGGAGGGGGGAGCCGGAAGATGCAGTGAGTGAGCTGCTCCCCATACTCCTGTTTTAGCAGTGGTGTCCCTTGTACTCGGCCCCTTTGGTCCAACCTCCATAAGAGCAGGACACCGAGCTGGAAAAACCCAACAGCACAGCATGTGTGTGGGAAACGTGTTCTTACAGAACAACTGGCTGAAGGCAGAAGCAAAACTATGCAGTAGGACATACGCTTATTGCTTTTTTCATTTTTAAACCACACAACTACTACATGTGTACTGTGAAACTTTCAAACAACTCAAAAGTGTTTAAAGAAAGAACTGGAAATTTTTTTTTTAAAAAAGATGACTGGTAAGGGTATCTTAACCCTTGACTTGGCGTTGTCAGCACCACACTCTCCCAAGTGAGCTAACCGGCCATCCCTATATAGGGATCTGAACACGCGGCCTTGCTGTTATCAGCACCACAATCTCCCAAATGAGCCACAGGCCGGCCCTAAAACCGGAAACTCTTCTATTTACCCTCTCCCCATCCTCACTCCTGAGAGAAAGCAACTGTTACATGTTTGATTTTTTAAAAATAAGCTTTGCATGTTAGAATAGATTTAGATTTATGGAAAAATGGCAAAGGTAGTGCCACTGGGGATACTGAAGTCAATGCTGGTCTAACGGAGGGCAGGAAGAAGAATTTACCATGTGCTAAAAATTCTCCATCTGTGAGCTGGGGAATGCTTGGGCATGAAGCAAGAGAGCCAAACAGAGAGAGTCAGACGAAGTACTGCCGCTGGGCAAAGCCCATCTCACACCTGCCGAGCACGAAGACCTCCCGGCCTAACCAATGGAGTCATCTCCTCCTCCCTCGAACTTCTCCAGCACTTACCTGTGCTGTTAATCTGAGACTTTGATGACTTTAAAACTGAACGTAAAGTATACCTAGCACCCAGAACTTGGCGTCTTTATTTTTTTATTTTTATTTTTTTTTAAGTTAAAAAGATGACTGGTAATGGGATCTTAACCCTTGACTTGGTGTTGTCAGCACCACGCTCTCCCAAGTGAGCCAACCAGCCATCCCTATACAGGGATCTGAACCCGTGGCCTGGGTGCTATCAGCAGCACACTCTCCCAAGTGAGCCAACCAGCCATCCCTATACAGGGATCTGAACCCGTGGCCTGGGTGCTATCAGCAGCACACTCTCCCAAGTGAGCCACAGGCTGGCCCTAGAACTTGGTTTCTAAAGCCATTCCCCAATAAATGTAATATATGATCCTTGACCAGATCCTAGGTTAGGAAAAAACCAGCTATAAAGGACATTCCTGGGACAACTGGAGAAATTTTATTTTTTATTTATTTTTATTTTTATTTTTTTTTCCTTTTTGTCTTTTTTCGTGTCCGGCAATGGATCGGAACCCTCAGGTCGCGCCCGGACCGGACCGGGACCGGCAACGGGATCGCAACCCTCGGTGCTGCGCCCGCACCTCGCTCAGCCAGTGAGCGGGAACCGGTCTGTATGTGGGATCCGAACCCTCGGCGGGAGTGCCGCCGTGCTCCCAAGCGGCACACTGTAGCAGTGCGCCACTGGGCCGGCCCCAGACAACTGGAGAAATTTTAATACGGTACTGTGTCAATGTTAAATTTCCTGAGTGTGATAACTATATTGTGGCTACGCACAAAAACCTAGTTCTTTTTTTTTTTTTTGTCTTTTGTCTTTTTCCGTGTCCGGCAACGGATTGCAACCCTCAGTGTTGCCCCCGCACCGGACCGGGGACCGGCAACGGGACCGCAACCCTCGGCGTCGCTCCCGCGCCTCGCTCAGCCAGTGAGCGGGAACCGGTCTGTATGTGGGATCCGAACCCTCGGGCGGGAGCGCCGCCGCGCTTCCCAAGCGGCGCACTATCCAGTGCGCCACCGGGCCGGCCCCCAAAAAACCTAGTTCTTAAGAGATCAATGCCTAAATACTTAGGGGTGAAGTATCATAATTTTTGTGACAAACTCTCAAATATTGAGGAAAAAAATACACATAGAAAGCAGATGTGTCTGGGCCGGCCCGTGGCTCACTCGGGAGAGTGCGGTGCTGATAACACCAAGGCTGCGGGTTCGGATCCCATATAGGGATGGCCGGTTGGCTCACTGGGTGAGCGTGGTGCTGACAACACCAAGTCAAGGGTTAAGATCCCCTGACCGGTCATCTTTTTAAAAAAAAAGAAAAAAGAAAAAGAAAGCAGATGTGTCATAGCGTTAACAACTGGTGAAACCAAGTGGAGGGCAGAAGGGGATTCCTTGTACTCTGCTTTCAACTTCTCTAAAGATCTGAAAATTTCAAAATCAGAAGTTAGGGAAAGTGCACTTGTATGTGCCTGTATCTGCCTGAAGAAACTGGAGAGTTATTAAAAAGCTGTCTGTGCTGAAGGATAGGGAGGGGACTGAGTGGACAAGGGATAGGTTGGAGAGTTTTCTCACTTACACTTTCTGAACTTTGCAACATATAAACGTATTACCTATAGTAAAAATAAATTAACACGTTGTAAAATTTCTGCCATACGTTTGTGAATCAAAATAGGCCTAGACCAGGGTTTCTTACCATCGGCACCCAATCATTCTCTGTGGTGGGTCTGTCCTGTGCACTGGAAGATGCTGAGCAGCATCCCTGGCCTTTACCACCCACAGATGCCAGAACCACCCCCTCGAGTTGTGACAACAAAAAAATGTCTCCAAATACTGCCAAGTGTCCCCTGAGGGACAACATCAATTGTGATTAACAAGCCCTGAGCTAGACAAATACGACTAGGGACCCCTGGGCATGGAAGCCAGTGATTCTGGGGTGCCATAAACGTGAGAGTATCTAAGGCTTTCACCTTATCTCTATGAATGCAATTTCTTTTTTTTTGTTTGTTTTTTTGTTTTTTTTCCTTTAAATTTTTATTTTGTCGATATACAATGTGGTTGATTATTATGGCCCATCACTGAAACCTCTTCTGCACAGCAAAAGAAACAATTAACAGAGCTAAAAGACAACCAACAGAGTGGGAGAAAATATTTGCAAAATATACATCCGACAAAGGATTAATATCCAGAATATACAAGGAACTCAAACAACTTTACAAAAAAAAACAAGCAATCCAATAAAAAAATGGGCAAAAGAGCTAAGTAGGCAATTCTCTAAGGAAGATATACAAATGGCCAACAGTCATATGAAAAAATGCTCAACATCACTCAGCATCCAGGAAATGCAAATCAAAACTACACTGAGATACAATCTCACCCCAGTTAGGATGGCTAAAATCCAAAAGACGCTGAAAGATAAATGCTGCTGGCATGGTTGTGGAGAAAAAGGAACTCTCATACATTGTTGTCTATCTTTAACACAGTTCTATCAATAAAGTGAATGCAATTTCTTACCAAAGTTAATTTTTAAGACTACAAAGTCATAATAAATCCTTTGTCACAGAGGGACATCTTAAAATATAATTTCAATCACTGCTTCTGATATGAAATAAAATCTGTAATTACATCCCACAAGACCAATTGAAATTGGCAACCATGCATTTCAAATGGTCATTGTGTGAACATCAGAGAGTGTGCTTACTCACATCTGGATGGTATGGCCTACCACACACCTAGGCCATGTGTAGCCTACTACTCTGACCACCACTGTATATAGAGTCCAAAGTTGACCGACACGTCATTACGTGGTGAACGATGGTAAAGTGGACTTTCACATCCTCCCCCACGTATATCTGTAAGAGCAGGGCCAAGTAATGCAGGGATCTGAGATCCAGGCTCAGTGTTTACTTACCCTATCCCCAGACACAAGGCAACTCCCATTGGTGCTCCACCTGAGGACAGTAATGTCGGTGGTGTGTGTCGGGGGCACTGTGTGCTGCTCCTTGTCCTGTTTGTTGAACACTATCAGTTCTCCAGTCTCCCAGCCAATGGCCAGGATCAGCCGTGATGGGTGCCAGCACAGGGAAGTGACCTGGAACAACCTCTCAATGTGTGTATCAGGCACATGCTCACCCTACGCAGGAGAAGAGGTAAAATCCCATGTTACAGAGAGTGGCAGCTACTTCAACAATTTCTGGCTAATCCATGGAATCCACACAAGCTAGAAGATATAAAGAGCTGTTGATTAAGGAAACATTCATGTTAGGCTTTTCAGTTTTCATAACATACGAATCTTCCCCCTTGCTGAGCTATCGACATGGAAGGTACCTAACACTCAGCCGAGGCTGACTAGCTCATCAAGGAGTGTAACCTCCTATCACAGCTGTCTGGTGGCCAGCAAGCATTCTAATGGGTGGGGCCGGGTTCCAATAAAGCTTTATTTACAAAAATGGGCAGCAGGTGAAGTTTGTCACCCCAAGGTTCTCAAAGTTTGGTCCAGAGATCCTTGGGGCCCTTTCAGAAATCTGAAATATCAAAGTAATTTTCAGAATGATACTAACAAGTCATTTGCTGCATTTTCTCTCTCTCATGAGAGTACAGTGAAGGTTTCCAGGGACCATGCCATGAATGAAGATGTCCTCTCTCTCACAGCTAATGGTGGACATGAGTGTATATTCTCGTTTTCTAGAATTTTCTAAGGAAGTGAGTTTAGTGAAGGAAACACAAGTACACTTCGTTGACTTGTTTTGCAACAGTATGTTTTAATTTTTTCTAATTTAAAATTTTTATCTAAAATGGCTGTAATTTTGGAATTTAATAACACTTATTCTAAAAAAAAATTACCATACATATTAAAGAAGTCTCTGACTCCTAGAAGGGAGAATCTACTCTAAAGAGACCAGGCAAAACTGAACATGGTGCTGGGGATGCACTAACCCGTAAACAGGCCTGACCCTCACTGAGCTACCTTTGTATGGAGGAGCCTGCCAAAGACTGACGCAAGCTATAGGCGAGCGCTGTGTCGAGCTAGGTGGGCACATGTGGGCATGTGTGTGGGGCCTCCTCAGAAAGAGGCCACCAATCCACTTTGTGTGAAGGACAGGAGAGATTCTTCTGTGCAGATGGCACAGCACACGCAGTGCTGGAAGACCAGGGAAGGCTGCAGCAGGCCTTGGTGTGCCAGTGAGGAAGGAGAAATAGTAAGTAAAACATGGGCAGAGCCAGGACTTGGGGGTCCCAGGGCCACGTCGGAGATTTCCCTGCTCACCCAAAGAGCAATATGGGGTGAGAAGTGGGAGCAGGGAGCGATTTGATCTGTGATTCTAAAAGATGGCTCTGACCACTGTGCAGGGAACACAGTAGAGGAGGCCTGGCTGGTGTCCAGGAAAGAGGGGACAGGAGCTTAGAGGAGGACAAGACCAATGGAGGGGGTAGGAAGTGGCAGATTTGCCAGAGAATCTGGGGGTAAAACAGGGAGAATTTACAAGGCAGGGGAGTGGGAGGTGTCAACAGTCATTCCAGGGGATCGGGACAAAGGGAGGTGCCTTTCCCTGAGACAGAAGGTGCCAATAGCCAACTTCTGCAGGGAGGTGTGAGGCTGGGGGGCAACTTCAGTTTTGGACTTGTGGAGTTTGAGATATCTTTGAAACCCAAGAAATGTCACAAAGGCAGATGAATTCCCAAGTTTGCAGCTAACGGAACTTCTGGGCAGGGGACATATGTTTGCAAGTCATTCACCGATAGGCTGAAGCCGCTGGGGAGGCCAAGATCACAGGAAGAGGAAGCAGAGAAGAGGCCTTGATGAGCTCTGTGGAATGCCAATGCATTCCTGGTTTGGAACAGGAGGAAGAGCTGCAAAGCCCACTGAGGAGGCTGGGTGGAGGAAAGTCCTGCGTTCTCCAGTGTGTTTCTGGAAGACTCTATGCCAGTGTGGAGAACCCAAAACACTCAGGGTACACAGAAGCCACTGATGAGTACAGCTGCTTGGGTGAAGTCACAGTGGCAACAGAGAGACAGAAAAGGGCTGAGTGGGAGAGGAAATTCGATCTCCTTTGTGAAGTATGAGGTGCTGTGCAATGAGAGTAGGGCGGGAGCTTCGGAAGTTTGAGGAGCTTGAATAAAGTTTCTGTTATGGATTGAACTGTGTGCTCCAAAAAGACAGGGTGAAGTCCTATCCTCAGGCACCTGTGATGAGACCTTTGTTGGAAATAGAGTCTCTGCAGGTGTAAGCAAGCTAAGATGAGGTCATCAGGGTGGGCCCTGATCCAATATGACTGGTGTCCTTTTAAAAAGAAGAGACAGACACACAGAGGAGACGGCCATGTGGCACCAGAGGCAGAGCTGGAATGATACGTCTACAGCCAAAGAACACCAAGGCCTGAGGGCAAGACCAGAAACTAAGACAAAGGCCTGGAACAGACTAGCCTTGCAGACCTCACAGGAAGCCACCTAGGTGGTGCTGATCTGTTACAGCAGCCACATAAACTGCCACAGTTTGAAATGGCCAGTGTGAAGAGTTGAAGAGTAAGCTGACAGGAGCACAGGGTAGGGCCTCAGGCAATGCCAAATGCCCGTTTCTGGTTGGTGGCTATGAACTGAGTGTGGAATATGTCTTAAGCATTCCTCAATATGTCTCCAAACCTAAACAGCAAGTGTAAAAGAACTGCCCATATGCTAAGGCTTTTATAGTATTGAGAATCTGGATTTCAGCAGAACTAACAGTGGGTGTTACTTGTTTTCTTCATGGAAAAGCTAGAGTAGAACTCATCTGATCACTCACACACACGCACACACACACACACATACGCACACACACATGTGCACGAGAACAAAAGACAAATGAGAGCCAGAAACTGCTAAAGTCAGTCGTTGCTTGTGAGTACTCACTTGTTCCAGATATATGTCTACACTGCCTCCTGAGGTTGTGCTAACGGAGGCGACTGCCAGGAATGGATGGACAGGGTGCCAGCTGATGTGGGAGGGTGGCCCGGCTGAGTCTGGGGCTTCTATCCGGTGGTCAAAATAGAGGGCCATGACCAAACACAGACCTGGTCAGGATTAAAACCTGCGGGGAAAAGACAGCCAAGTCTAAATGGTTTTAAACTAAATGACCACACTGTATACAGAATTATGAAAGGGGACCATCACAAACCCACAATCGTGAGACATCTGGCAACTTTATTACATGGAAGAGATCTCCAACAGGAAAAATTAAAAAATTAGAGCAAGCGACTGAACCTGGAATGATGAAAAAGAATAAAACTCACTGCCATCAAAGAAAAAGAGAAAGAAAAAAAGTCCCACACCCTAGACTACACAATCTTTGATAATTCATATTCTAATCACAATAAAGACAATCTATGTTTCTTTTTTTTGGCTGCTGGCCAGTAAAGGGATCGAACCCTGGACCTCAGTGTTACCAGCATCACACTCTAAACCACTGAGTTAACTGGCCATTCCTACATTTCTATAGCTCCCTTTTTAGAAAAATTTTCAAACAAAATAAAAGCAAACTGTTCCATAAGAGAGTTCTGGCACAGACAAAAACAGTACTCAATTTCTGATAAAGCATAAAACCCAAGACTGTCTTCTTGCTCCAACTCCCAGCTGGTTGAAGACAAGATTCCTCTATGAGAGTACAGAATACAAAGCCACAGCAACCGAGGGGAAGGTGAACTTGATTAGTTACATGAACTTTTTTTTTTTTCCTTTTTGTCTTTTTTCGTGTCCGCCAACGGACCGCAACCCTCAGTGTCGCACCCGTACCGGACGTGTCGCGCCCGTACCGGACCGGGACCGGCAACGGGATCGCAACCCTCGGTGCTGCGCCCGCCCCTCACTCAGCCAGTGAGCGGGAACCGGTCTGTATGTGGGATCCGAACCCTCGGTGGGAACGCCGCTGCGCTCCCAAGCGGCGCACTGTAGCAGTGCGCCACCGGGCCGGCCCTAGTTACATGAACTTAATCTCTTCTTCCCTCTCTACTTTCATTCTTCTTTTCAGACCTGGCAGAGGTAAACATATTGTCCCTTGTCAGGAGGGTGGGAGGGTAAGTGAAACGACAGTCTGACTGCTGCTCACCTTTTCATACTCCAGGGTCAGTCTGGGGAAGCTAACTGGCAAAGAGGGAACGTTTGTGGGTTGGTTTGCCATCATTTAAAACTATTTAACTTCATATCCAGTACCAAAGCTATTATCAGAAAAACAAGACAGTAAGTGCTGGCAAGAATGTGGAGAAATTGGAACCCTGTGCACTGCTGGTAGAAATGTAAAATGTCTCAGCTGCTGTGGAAAACAGTCTGGAAGATCCTCAAAAATTAAACAAGAATTACCATTTGATTCAGCAATTCCATTTCTGGATATATACCCAAGGAATTGAACAGACATGCATACATCCATGTTAACAGCAGCATTATTTACAATAGCTAAAAAGTGGAAACAACACAAATGTCTGTTAATAGATGAATGGATAAACAAAATGTGGTATTCCCACATAATGGAATATTACTTGGCCTTAAAAAGGACAAAGATTCTGAAACATGCTACAATATGGATTAACCTTGAAGACACTGTGCAAAGTGAAATAAACCAGGCACAAAAGGACAAATACTGCATGATTCACTTATGTGAGGTCCCTAGAGAAGTGAAATTCATACAAAATAGAATGGTGGGTGCCAGGAGCTGGGAGGAAGGGGAACAGGGAGTTTGTGTTTAATGGGTACAGAGTTTCAGTACAAGATGATGTGAAAGTTCTGGAGAGGGATGTGGTGACAGTTGTACAACATTATGAACATATTTAATGCCACTGAACGGTACACTTTCAAATGTTTAAAATGGTAAATCGTATATTATGTATAGTTAACCGCAATAAAATAATTGTTTAAAAAACAAGAAGACCTGGAAAAATTCTGTTAAGAGAGTAGGAAATGGCCTATGCCACTTGCTTTTGGCAATGCAGCAGTCATATGCGAGGAAGCTGGGAAGGCTCGGTGTGGATCTGGAGTAGGAAACACTCATCAATGAGAAGCTGGAAGACACACAAGTACAAATGAACCATCACATTTCAAACGCTCACCTTTTTCCTATGAATATATGCCCTTATACTAAACAAAGGCACACTTTTTATGGCTGTGTTCTCACCAATGAACTAAAGGGCACCAATCAGTGCAAGCCTCCCAGTGAAGTGGCCACCTCTGGTCTCCAGGCTCTCCTCTGGCTGGAAGAGCTAGAGGCAGAGATAGTGGCAGAGCCCTGGGTCTCCTGCACACACATATCACTTAGGGGAGGGACATCTATACTGGTCAGGGCTCTGCTTTCTTTGAGTGTAGTCCTTATGCAAACCTTCAAACAAAGCCATTAAAAATGAAAATACAAACAAAAACCCTAAAAAAAAAAAGAAAAGAAAAGAAAAATGAGAACACAACAGATCAAAACCTGAACAATTTAAAATAGCAAAGGACACCTTTAAAATGAGTTTTAACCTGTTGCAGCCAGCCAAGGGTCAAAATGCAATGCTGCACTATGGGAAGTTTGCATTTAACAAATTCACTTTGTAAAAATACTTCTCTGAAAAATGAGTAATACATTAGTTTTCTTGTAATGCTGAAAAAAGAATTATAATAGCACTCAAATAAAATCTGACATGATCTCCCCAGTATTTTTTATTTCAAACATCATTTTGTAATAACTATGAATGCTAAAGGGCCTCTTTTTTTTGGCAGTTGGCCTGCTATGGGGATCTGAACCCTTGACCTTGGTATTAACAGCACCATGCTCTAACCACGTGAGCTAACTGGCCAGCCTCTAAAGGACCTTTAAATTATTTTCTCTACTGTCTGGGGCTTTTCCAAAGGCTCTTTCCCCCACACTCCTCCTTTGGGTCCTAGCGTAACCTCTCCCCCTGGAACTGTAGGGACTCGACTTCTCCTAGGTTGTCCTGTGCTGCCACCCAGTGTCTCCATACTACCCTGTAATTCTCCATTGCTGTAACAGACCTTATGGTAAAAGTGTGTTTTGATTGAACATACTCCGCTCCCCCCCCCATGTTGTCTGCCCCACAAGGTGGGAAACACTGGAGCATCCCAGGCCCTAGAACAGTGCCTGCAACAGAATAGGCCCCCAATATGCAAATCCCGGATGAAGAAGTTTATTAGCAAGGAAAGTTCCTGATGCTTTGTTAGTTGCAAGTGAGTTACAGTCCAGCATGAGTCCATTGTTACACAATGTATAATTGTTCATCATTCTTCCCACCCGCATTGTAACATTTTCCTACAATGAATAAGTATTATCTGTGTAATTTTAAAAGTTACGAAGGTAAACACAAGGAAACAGATGGGTAGCAATAAAAGAGTTACATAATGACAATTATCAGAAACAAGCACGCCGCCTTTCTTTAAAGACCAATTCCCCGCTCTAGAACATAAAACTGGCAGACGTATAAACTTCGGGGAGAAAGAGAAAGTTTGCATTTAATCTCACCGGTTTATTCCCCTCACCTCCAGGCGTCCAGAATCTCCAGGGCCTCTCTGTAAGTGTCCCCGTTAAACCAACTTTTGGGTGAGAATCTGTTCAGCTCGTTCAACTCAGGGGAGGTGGTGGGAAGGCTCTGAGTAGCCCAACCCCGGCTCAGCGGGGATCCGGGGACTCGTGCCAGCGGCCGCCCGCGGGGCCTACGACTGCATCTTCCGGACACAGCTGAGGGCCGCGCGCTGGCGGGGGCACTACGCGGCCCACTCGAGCCGCAGGTGTCGTTTTCAAGACCCGCCGTCGACGGGGCGCGCAGAACGTTTCCACTTTGCTTTCTCCCCCGGCCCCTGCGGTCACGGGGGCGTCTGACAGCGCCACCCACCTCCCCGCACCGGGCGACGCTGCCAAGCCCGTCCGCACGTCCCGGGGACCCCCGAGAGCGCTCACCTGGGCTGGCCACGGCGCGTTGCCGGGACAACGCCGCAATGATCGCGGAAACAGCCGAAGGCAAGCGACGCGGACCGAGGCCGCCCGAAGCTCCCCGAGCGGCCGCAGACAGCCCAAAGCGAGCGGGAGCGCGCGCGCGGCTCCGAGCCCCGAGCCCGGCTCTCCAGGGGTGCTGGTCGGTGGGGGCGAGAGGGTCGGAGAGGGTCAGACCATTCCAGGGTCCGGGGCGGTCGAGGCGGGGACTCACGCTCCGTCCAGACCCGGCTTCGGCGTGGTCTCGGCAGGCAGCGGGGCCCAGGACCGGGCGTTAGAAGACGTCCGCATAGCTGCAGAGCGCCGACAACGAGGATGCGTCCATTTTCAGTCCCTCTACTGACAAACGTTAGAATATTGACCGCCCCGTCATCGCACGGTGAGGGCCCAGCGCCCTCGGCTGCGTTGAAGCAGCCCGAGAACGGGCGCGACCGCCACCTCACACACTCCCGCGCGAGCCCCGCTGCGCGCCCGATCCCAGCCACGGAGCTCGGACGGTGTTTTCTTCTCACGCATCCGTCAACACGGCCGCGGCCAATCACAGCCCGGGAGCTGGCCCCATTGGCTGCCGCTTGACCAATCCGAAGGGACGCACAGCACGCACAGTCGCGAGGCTGGCGTCACAACATTGCCCGCGCAGCAGGACCGCCCCTTGCCCACGCCACGTGCCCGTGCGTGAGAGCGCGTGCCCGCTGCTGGCCAATGGGAGCGCCGTTGGGGGGGCGGGCCCGCTGGAAACCAGGGACGTGCTCGCTCCCGTGCGCGTCGCCCCGCCCCGCCCGGGCGCGCCGATTCCTCGGTCCCCTCCGGCTGCCGTAGCCGGAACTGCTGCCAAGCGCGGCGGGACGGGCCTCGGGAAGCTGAGTCGCGGCAGTACGGGCGCCCGCAGCCCTGTTTCCCAGGCGGGGTGGCCAGAGCGGCGTCGAGGCCTCGCA
>NW_007726203.1:286783-288095 GCF_000696425.1 Galeopterus variegatus
CGCGCGGGGGCCGGGGGCTGCCCGGGCCGGCCGGTTCTGCGGGCCCCGGGGAGGCCCCGGGGGGCCCGGGAAGCCAGGCTGCCGCGCGGCGTTGATGAAAAAGGTGACCGGAGGCGGTTGTTCGGGAGGTCGGCCCGGCGGGGCGCGCAGGACCTCGCCGAAGAGGGTCGCGCTGGCAGCGCTCGGTCCTCACCTGGAGGCATCTCTCTGCCCTTCCCGAACGAGACTCGGTGTCCGGCCGCCGTGGGGCGAGAGGCGATCGCACCTGGGCCGACAGTCAGGAGGCGGTGCTGGGGTCCTCGGTAGAGGGATGCCGCCCCAGTTAGGGGGGTCTGGAGGTAGACGGCCGCGTGCCTTTGCCTGGTCCGCGGACTGGAGGGCTTGTTCTGCGGGCTGGCATGCGGTTTGCGTGGGTCCTGGGTTGACCGCGGTGGCTCTGCGTGACAGGTCCCTGAGGGGTGGGGCTCTTTACTTTACAAGCCAGAGAGGCCTGTGGGGCATCTCCGGATTTTCTAGGGGAAAGGATGATTGGCGGGACGTCCCGTGCCGGGAAGGCTGCAGGTCTGAGCACTCGTGCAGTTCTGCTCTTCGACAGGGTTTCGAGAAGTGGCACGAACTCGAGTGACTTGTCAGATCACTTCCGACAGATTACGATTCCTATCCGTTCCCCAGTCCGGGGATCGCCCGCGCTGCTGTATGTCGTTGTCAGCGCTGGTGCCTTCTCGTGTCCTCCTACATGTAAACGACCCGCTTCTCAGGGGTCTGTTGACTTAGTGTCACCATCTGTCGGGGAACCTAGAGTCTCCTCGGCGAACCGCACGTACACAGTGCTGGCTGCTCCTGGGCTTAGTGTGGGTGTGTACCCGGGTCCCTTGGTTTATTTGTGAGTGGCTCTGCGTTCTGGGCCATAGATGTCTAAAGTCACTGCGTGTTCCTGCTGACATGTCACACCGCAGTGGGTAACAAAGTGAGTGTGAGAATTTCATCAGTCATTACCGAAAATTCTAACAGGATTCCCCTCCACTGGTCCTTGCAATCGGACTGGGACACAGCCGCGCTGTCATTTTCCCGGGTGGCTCGGACCTGTTCCGTGCTGGGGCTCCTTTGTCGCAGAAGCATTTTTAGTTGGTAAATCTCCGCGGCGGCACGCGTGTCCCACCCTGGGAGGAGGACGCCCGCAGACCCGGGGCTCACTCCTCGTGTGTTCAAATGAGCAGGCGGCCGGCGGCCCGGGCCACCATGGAGCGCTCCGCGCCGGCAGGCGGGCCCGCGCCTCTCCCGGGTCGGGGTCGCTCGGGACCGCCCGGGCCTC
>NW_007726203.1:288899-308601 GCF_000696425.1 Galeopterus variegatus
GGCGGCGCGGGCGCGGGCGAGCACGGCGGCGGCACAAAGGGCACCGGGCCTCCGTCCCCGCAGCGGGGCGGCCCCCAGGACCAGCACCACTTCCTTCGGTCCAGCGTGCGGCCGCAGAGCAAGAGGCCCCGGAAGGACGCGCCGGGTGCAGCGGGCGGCGGCGCGGGCGGTCCCGGGCCCCGCGGGAAAGGTACGCGCCGGGACCCCATTCCCAGACCCACCCTGGGACCCAGCTGGGATCCACTCCGAAACCCAGCCCGAGACCCACCTCGGGACCCAGACTGAAACCCAGCCCGGGACCCAGCTGGGACCCAGCCTGAAACCCACCGCAGGACCCAGCCGGGACCCAGCCCGAAACCCATCCTGGGATCCCGCCGGGCAGCACTGGGGACCCCGGGTAGACGGCACTTGGGAGGGGATGAGTCCTCTCCTCCCGAGACGCCGTCACTGTCTGTGCTCCCACTGTGGGAGAGACGGTGAGTATCCTTCTTCAGGCACATAAGATAGATTCCCCGAGGCTGTTTTCCTCCCAAAGGATCACTGGCGATCTCCTGTGGTTGGCTGTTTTAAACAGCAGAAGGTAGTTTAGAAATGGGAGGAGAAAAATACCTCCTGAGTCTCTGCCAGACATCAGGCGGTGGCAATGCAACAAAGGAACAGGCGCTTGCAACCCACTGGGGGAGACCGGTAAGAGGCCGAAAGTGCGTGGTCCCAGGGCCAGACTTGGGCTTGGTGTCCTTCACTCACGTGTTCCTGGCTTGCAAGTGTGAAGAGCACAGAGATGGGGCCTTTTGAGTTTCAACTTAAGTTTACTTCAGGGCCACAGAAAGGATCTCTCCTAGGGTGGTGGGTAATGAAAACATCTGCAGCCTGGTATAAACGAGCAACAGTCTGTGGGGTTTGTCCTTCTCTTCTGAGGGGATTGACAATATTGCTGCTTAGCTGGGGTCCTACAAAAATGATGAGAAAACCAGAAGGCAGGTTTGTTCTCGATGTGCCACTACTTCATCATTGTCTGCATTTATTTACTTATATTTTAGCCTTGTGCTTTTCTTAGTTATGCAGGTGACTTGCTCTTACATTCTTTTTGTGTTAGACCAAGTTTACAGCACTTTTATAAATAGCAAATATAACATCAATGTTTATTGAGATTTACATGAAAAAAACCTTTCACTTAGTTCCTTGAGAAATGGCAATTTAAATTTAAGAAATGGTCCCAGTAGTTTTGAGAAGAAAATATTTGAAGAGCTAATGGAGTACCCATTTTGGAGATCTGTGCCAAATGTGTCCCATTAAACTAGCTTCTGCCTCATTCCCTACTGAAGAAGTCTGACCTTTGCAATGGTGGGCTTAATTGATAAAGAATTATAGCAGAAGTATACTTACTTAAAGGCATAACTATAAGATAACTTAGTATGTTTCAGGAGTTAAAATTTGCTTCTTGGAAGTTTATTTCGGTGTGAAAGTTGCTGATAGATAAGGAAAGCATCTGTTTGTCTTACTGGCTTTGCTTGTTTTGTGACAAGTAGCATTTCATTGCTAGTTACAGGTAGGCCTGAGCTCCTTGGGTACCTTTGAGGTTTCGGAAGTCCTGGACTGGAGCCCATCACCCCAGCCCTCTGACCTCGCTCTATTCATTTGACCTCTTGAATTTGCTTTTGTATCACAGACGTGTCCTCATCTGTGAAACAGGGAACAGTAGCGACTGCCTTACTCTCTTGGAGTGTGGCTGCTGAAATGAAACAAGGCGTTGGTGTGAGGCATTTTGTCGCTTGTCCTTGGCTGCCTGTGTGTGAGATGGAGTGGTGCTGAGGTGTCAGCGTTCAGGCAGAGTTTTTGGCAGTAAAGTGATGAGAGGAGGTCTGCCCTTGTTTGCGTGGCTGAGTGGCTTGTGAAGGTGGAGGAGGTTTCCTGGGTTAGCCTTGTGCTCAGATCGTTGGCGCTTCTGTCCCTGATTCTTGACCCAGAGTGTGGCTTGAAGCAGCTGTTGACTTTTCATTATATTGTAATATTAGTAAAATACAAATCTGTTAGAGTGTGTACTCCTTGTGACTGAGCCATTTTCCTGTATTAGCAAACCAGTATTTCTTTAAATAAATAGTAAAGCTAAGCTGTAACAGTAGCTTTCAGGAGAGGAGTAGGAAGCGTGTCTCCTTTGCTTTACAGAACTTCTAGGCCGGTAGACACCTGAGCTTCCTGGTGAGGCCTGCCATTGGCTGCTGTCAGGCTACCTGGATCCTTAGGATATACTTCACCATGCCAAGGACATCCCCCTCCTCACGCTTCAGGGAGACCTCTGCTCAGTCATCACCTCCATTAACTGCCAGAAAAGAAGGTCAGGTTGTGACAGCATGCCTCGGGCACATTCTCTCACTAAGCTTTAAGAGGAGTTCTTAGAGGAATGTTTCCCTTAGAGAGTACAGAAATCTTCACCTGGGCTGTTGAGCACATATCAGTAAGGAAATGAACAATGGTTGAAGTTTTCAAATTTTCACTTGAAAATGTGTAATTTCCATTATGCATAAGGAATGCTCACAGCTCAGTCACCGGCAGTTCTTTTGGTTGATTACCTATCGTTCCTGCCAGTTTCGATCTAAACGGGCATGAGCACTTGACAGTGAATTTAGAGGAAAGGACTTGGAAAAAAGGGAAGTCCTGGTTTTTCTCCACCCAGCTGGGTTTTATTTCTCTATAAGAAGAGACTCTTTTGTTGACTTCAATAAAAAATAACTTTTCTCTAGTATGATTTCAAATTAAATTCTTTTTGAATTGATGGAAAGAAGGTAGCTAGGAGTTGGTGCCTGTGTGCCAGGCATCTTGCATCTCTATGACTTTGCTTTTAAACGTGTGCAGAAACTGAAGTTTCTTATGTAAATCATGTGTTCAACCTGAACAGAAGGCAAGGTGCAGACCAGAAATCAGTGATCAGCTTGGTTCCAAAACAAACATTCTCCCAGCCCTGCCACACCGCCACAGTGACCCAAGGACATGTTTGAGACCACAACCCAGAATGGCAGAGACCATCTCCATCAGAACATGGGGTGGGAGACAGAGCCTTGATGTCCTTCCCTTTTTGGCCAGTTCATGGTCTGGCTGACTCTGGGCAAACTAGTCCATCTCTCACATAATATGAATGCCTGCCTCACCTTGATAAATAACAGTGAGACCTGGCCCACAAGGTGGTTAATGGGCTCCTGGTGCTTCTGCTGTGGAAAATGAATGTAGCTTCATGGCTATAGCACTGCAGGTGTGGTTGGAAGCCCACCTGTGGGTGGTGGGGGTAGTAGAGATCCCAGGATCTAAACTGGTGCCCTGTTGGGATGATTTGGCTGGGAGGATACTGGGGGTGGGACGGAGACTCTCCACCTCTGTTGCCCACTCTTTTCCCAAGAACTTTAATTCCACCCAAGGATGGGGAAATGTACCATTTTCAAAACTGAGTGATGTAGCCTGGTGTTACAGTTGCTCGTGCTTAGGAATCAGTAAACCACTGTGCAGAGTTTATTCTCACTTATGTTTTGCATAATCTGTGGGCTGCTCGTAGCTTCCAGGTGTTTTTAGAAGATGTCATAAAATATCTTACCTGATGCTGTCAACTCTTTGGAGACTGGTACCATGTTGGTTGAACTAGCAGTCAGGGACCTGGCTGCTACTCTCAGCTGCCACATGGCTGGTTCAGTTATGTGGCGGGTTCACTCGTGTGGCAGAGGGACAGTTGCTCAACATGTCTAAACTTTATGTTCCTTACTTTTCAAATGAGTCAGGTAAGCTAATGGCTGAGAGCTGCACTTCTCTTAACAAATGGAGATGAAGGATTCAACTGTGTAGAAGGGATTTAGATCCAGCATGCTCCCAAGAGATTGTTTCAAAAGGTAGACTTGCTGAAGTTGTCGTCGTTCTGTACCTGGTGGACCCTCTGCTCAGCCCATTCCTCTGGGAGAGCACTGGGCAGAGAATGGCCAGAACATGGCACTCCTCCATCCAGGTGGCGACTGTCCCATGCTGGGGCCTGCTGCAGCTCTGTGCTGCAGGTGGTCTCACTCAGTGTTCATAAGACACTTGTGCCGGCCTGGGCTGACTGGTTGGGGTCTGGCAGAGCTGTGAAGTCCCCACGCCCCATGCTGTCATGGAGGGGAGACGTGAGATCATCACAAGACTGCTGAGGTTGGGATGTGCTGTTCCTCTGCCTGGTCTAATCCAGTAAATGCCACTTAAAGTTGGTAGCAGCGAGGCTTATGCGGAGCCCACCAAGGCCAGGCCTATGCTGAGAGCCCTCAGACCAAGGCGGGAGCAGACTGGGAGGAAGGCAGGTGTCCAGCACACAGCCACCCGCTGCGTGTGGAAGGCCCACAGCCAGGTGCAGCATCCTGCTCTGTGGCCCTGGCCCACCTGTGCTTTGAATGTCAGGAGAGCTGGGGCCCAGGCCACTTCAGTGGCCAGTTATGACGGAGCTGTGCAGGACAGGGAGGTGAAAAACAGAAGGTTCCTGGTAAATTATTAAGTTGGAAGTTGAAAAAACTGCCCTGCTTCATGTCAAGTGACAGATAAGTAGATGAGGTAGCGTTTGAGTGTTGGTCTGAAGGCTTATTTTCAAATACAGTCATGCGTTGCTTAATTATGGGGACACGTCATTAGGCGATTTCGTCGTGGTAAAGTGTGCTGTGAAAGGGAACAGCATGGAATTGTCTTACTGTCCACACTGGCTACTGATTGCATGAGCTTGGGTCCTCTAATTAGGTTACTATGTCTCTCTGTGCTTCGCTTGCCTCATCTGTTAAAGGGGACTAGAATAATACCACCCCACAGTCATGACAATTAAATTACAGGTAGGGGTTGTGCCTGGCACTCAGCCCACACTCAGTGAGTGTTAGCTAGCTGTTACTATTATTTTGCTATGGGGATGGGTGGGAATCACTTAAAATGCAAGAATTCTAAAGTAGACAGCAACCCTTTTGCTTGGGGTTAGACCTCATGCTGCAAATGCTTGGCTTTCTCTCTGACAGGCCTGAGCTGCCTTTGTGAGGCTTACTCTGGGTAAGCTAGGCACTCCTCTTCCACATGCTCTGCACCAGGCTTGCTCATGCCAGCATCGCCACAGACACACAAGTAACACATTGTGCTGCATCAGCTGCAGCGTCACCAGGCCATAGGAATTTTCAGCTCCACTGTAATCTCATGAGACCACCGTCATGTATGCAGTTTGTCCTTGACCAAAATGTCATGTGGCGCATGACTTCACCTCATTTACCTTTAATGTCAAAACTAATATAGTTTCTATGGCGTCTGCCTTTGTGGAATTGCCTTTTGCCAATGAAGTATACTTTAGGATTTTTATTTTTGTGTCTGATTTTGGATATGAAGATATAAAGATAACAGAATTTGATTTCAGATAGCAAAGTCACAAATGTGAAAAATAACATTGTGATATATGGTGGTGTATAAAAGCATTTTGTCACACTAGGTAACTATAGTGTTCTTAGTACTAAAGAACAATATGAGAAAGGCCAGAAAAAGAAGACATATTCCCAGGAATTTGTGGTTTAGTTGAGATGTCAAGAAATTACCTACAGAAAACAATTTGAAAGTCTTCACATTATTCAATGGAGAGAGCATAATTTCTTTTTATAGAAACTATGGGGTTTTAGTTATACTGGTCTCCTGTATTTGTGGGAGGAAGGGTTGACTCTTAGAGGAAGACAGCCCTGGTCAGAGCATGCAGGAAGGTGCTGCGCCTTGCAGGTGCCGAGGGTGGGGGCTTACTTGGGAGTGATGTGGGTGATGCCTAGGAGGTGGCCACAGGTTCCAGGTCACTTTCAGAACATGGAAAGGGATGGCTCGGAGGCTGGCAACCCTAGGCAAGGGCTCTTGCAGGCACATTGCATGGCTGGAGACTGCGTGATGCGCCACTGGGAGAAACCCCTTAGTTTACAGAATGTGTACCACATGGAGTCAAGTAGCAGTGTTGTGCATGGGTGACGGTGGGGTGGATCAGCAAAAGGCTTTTTCATTCATTGCTGAGCTGATGCTTCACAGGGAATTGGCTTGCTGGATGTATTCACGTAGGTGACCTTGGTAGAGATGGTGTCCCCTTGATCACATCCAGGGCTCTGAAGCAAAGCTGCTTGTCCCAGCACCTGACATGGAGAGGGACACCTACAGTCTTCCAGGGCAAGTTGCCTCCTGTCTCGGCCATGGCCTGTTGTGAGCTAAGCTAGATGTGTTGGCCCTCTGCTGCTTGTGCAGTCCTGGGCTTCCCATGAAGGGTACCTGATCGATCATGCTGCAGGTACAGCCATGACGCTTCCCGGAGCTAGAGTCTGGAGATGCCTTTCCGTTGGCTGAACTCAATTCGTGTGTTCATGTGAGGCCTCTTGTCTCTGGAACAGCTGCTGAGTCCCTCGCTGTTGGTTGGTGTTCTGTCACTCTTGATTTTAATGTTCCTGATCCTCGGAAGGATGTTCACCAAACTGCAGAAAGAAAACTCCAGGAGAGAGAGGTAGTGTTATAGAATATGATGGATTGTGATGACATCTTCTGTATCTTACCTAAGTTAAGTCGCATGTTTTTCTTTGTTTATGTCTTTAAGAGGTAGAAATCCCATGAAGTCCTAGCCTGCCATTTGTTAGCCATGTGACTTTGGGCGAGTTGTTTAACCTCTCAGGTTTCTCATCTTTCACAAACTGAGGAGGGGCCTCGCAGTCAACGTTCCTCCACTCTGAAACTCCAATCGTCTGGCTCTGCATGTAGTAAAGCAGCAGCTGCCATGGGGTTGTGTGGGTTCGCGACCATCAGGGCAGCACACACTGCTCAGTGCAGGAGTGTAGACGGTGTGGCAGGCTGGAAAGAGAGAGGACTGCACTCTGGTTTCGTTCCTGCTGCCTGGCCACCTTTACACTTTCATGCTCTTATAGCATCAGTTTCTTCTGAAATGGGGACAGCAGCTACATGTTGTGGGGACAAGATGACGCAGTATACTGGAATGTGCTTTAAAGGTGCTGTTTAAACACACACTCTGTTACTTCCAGGCCGCTGTGCAGCATAGCGGACGAGCCACTCTGCCTGTGCCTCAGCTTCCCCATCTGAACGATGGAAATAGTTTTGTCTTCCTAAGGTGGTGTGAGGACGTGGGTGATGGTGTTCCAGGCTGTGTGTGAAGGGAGGAGAACGTGTAGAGGAGAGGGTGGTCCAGCTTATCTGGAGCTAGGGAGGGATGGACAGTGGGGTGGCAGACCATGGCCACGTGACTGTGTCCCTCAGATGTAGACTCTGCAGAGGGGGCTGCTCAGGAATTGGAGGTTTGGGAGACCAGGCACGAGGCTGTTGAAATGGCCTTCTCTAGGGTGGTGCGGAGCTGGCCTGGGAAGGTCACAGTGGGAACAGGAAGGGGAAGGTGTGTGGCTGTGGGGCAGCTGGAGAGGAGCTGGAGCACCATGGTGCTGACGTGGGCAAGTGATGGCACGCAGGGAGGCCACTGCAGTGGAGTACTGGAAGGCCCCTTTGTGGGCTCCACAGATCCTGAGTTGCTCCTGAGCCTCTGCTGTACTGGAGGCCTGGCCCAGGCATGGGAGAGTGAGACGCTGTTCTTGCTTTCAAAGAGCTAACTCTTGGAGCCTGTCCTCGTATGTCATTTCACATTGGGTTTCTTAGATACTGACTTCTTACCATACAAACGATTGCTGAATCTCTGTGTGGTTTCAGAAGCACAGGCACAGATGGACCATTGACTTCAACCCTCTGCTTTTTGTTGGGCCCCTCACATCCACTCCCTCCACTGGAGTAGCCCTGTGTCAAGCCAGCCTTGTTCAAGACTGCCCTCTTCTCCATCTCTGGCTCCTCTCCTCCCCTTCCGTTATCACCCTCTGTTTTCATCTGGGTGTTTCTGAACAGAGGGTGGCCTCTCCCAGGTGGTCCCTGTTGTATTCTACCAGTGTCTCTGGCCCCACTGCCGACGTTCATTATGCTGCACTTGTGAGTTAGCTGGAGGTAGAGCAACGAAGCCACTTCCTTGTGTTAAGTTTTGGGGGTGGAGCAGATGCCACGTTCTCTTTCTACTCTGAATTTGTGATTCTGCTCTACTTTAAAAAGCATTCAAAGTCTAGAAAATCGTTACCAACTGTCAGGAGTGGGTAGTGGAGTGGTTTGCTTTCTCTTCTGAATGTTTGTGTTGCTTTGTTCTTCCCTGCTCAGGACGTGTCATTTCTGAGACATCAGGAGGAAAGGCGGAGCATTTCTGCAGCTGACGTCTGGCTGGCGGCAGTGTGGCTTGCTGATCCAAGGGCTGCCTTGCCTCCCTGTGAGCGTCATCAGGGCCGCTTTTACTGTTGTACCTTCTTTCCACATCCACCCCTTTGATTTATCCTACTCTTTGCTTCTAAGGTCCCTTCAATCCTTTCAGCTCAAATGCTTCCATTTTGTTTTCCTTTGCTGTTCATTCTTGTCTGGGATCACTGGTGTTGTGATCCAGTAAAATCTCACAAAATTTAGCAATTTTGGAATTAGGGAATTGTAGAAAATGTATGTCAGTTGCTTTGAAGTCCATGTGTGGGCTGTCAGAAGTAAACCTGAGCTGTAGTAGTAGGGCTGGTTAGCAAGTTGTTTTGGAAGAAGAGCATTTAGTGAGTGTTTCTTAAGAAACGGAAAATTACTCTGAACTCCTTTGTTGTGGGTGGTGCAGAGGTCGCCAGGCAGCCCTTCCCTCAGATGACTACACATGAGGAATTACAGGCTCCAAATGAGCCAGTTCATCTTGTATTTAAGAGCTGTGTTTCCAGTGGCATCTGGAACTTGCTCTTCAGTTTGCAGCAAAAGCATGTCTGGCCTACCAGAGATGGAATGAAACCACTTATTCCTGAAATGTACTCACAGTTGCCACACCTGTTGAAACACTTTGGGGAGCACCAGGCTCATTAGGTTTAGTCTGGTAAGAAATGGACAGAGTCAAATAGTATGTCGAATATTTCCTTAGCCCACTTTGTAGCCCAGAGGATACCTGAGTTACATTCCTGCTATATGTGTGGGATGGGGGTGGACTCCTGTGAGCTTATCTTTCGTTCCATGACAGTGAGTTCTAGACTGTACATTAAACATTCAAGTGCAGCACTGTCTGGCAGCACTTCCTCAAGGATAGACACATTCTGTGCTCTTTAGCACAGTACCCACGAGCCGTGTGTGGCCACTGACCACCAGAAATGGGGCTGGCGTGAACAAGCAACTGGGCTTTTTATTTATTAATTTTAATCAATCAGGACTCAAATTTAATAGCCTTATGTTG
Organism: Galeopterus variegatus; assembly: GCF_000696425.1. Classification (NCBI taxonomy): domain Eukaryota; kingdom Metazoa; phylum Chordata; class Mammalia; order Dermoptera; family Cynocephalidae; genus Galeopterus; species Galeopterus variegatus. The sequence continues at coordinate 298,171 of NW_007726203.1, forward strand.
TTAGTGGCTACCAAATTGGACAGTGTGGCTCTGATAAAACAGCAATTTCTATATGCCTTATCTCATTGCCTCAGGAAGTTAGCCATTGCTAAACTGGTTCACCTGCCCAAATAGGAGAATCAAAGCCACTCCATAGGGCCGGATGGTTTTTTCTGCATGTGTGAAAGCACATTCTGATAGCTGACTGATGGGATTAACTGTTTTCAAATACTTAAAGTATTTCAAAGTATTGATGCAGACCCCTCACCAAAGGCTCAACGAGCTGCCGCGGTGGGGTTGAGTCTTTGCCTCCTCCGCAGGCTCCCAGGCAGCCCTGCACTGGTGTCTGGTGTTTTTCCAGAGATGGTCTTGCCAAGAGATGGTCTTGGCAAGTGTATGTGGATTAAGGGACTTAGTTTTTCATTTCTTTGTCTTTCATGGTCTTCTGTGAAAGTCGTTCGGAGGCTGAGCCTCCAGCCTGCACGTGGCTGCCAGGGAGTCCCCAGCCACCTCCCCTGCCCCCCCAACCAGAAAGTTGATCTTGGGTGGAAAAGCCCTTGATTATCTCATTAGGAAAACATTTTAACTATAATGTACATTTGTTTGGCTTTTGCTTTTTAAGGTATTTTTGTTTTTATGATCTCTTTTCACCTTATTGTCTGATTGTTTCCCAGTTCGAAGGTTCTTTAGCCTTTTATGGTCCTGCAGTTCAATAAGAGAATGTGGAGATCATACGGACGCACTGGGGATCCCGTCCCCTCTGAGAGGAGGAACTGAGTTGGGGGGAGGATTGGGTTTGGTCATAAAAGTTTTCATCTGTGACCTTTAACTTGTGTTTATTGTCTGCATCCTCTCAGGAGCCCAGAGCTCTGGTCCTGGGCTCTGGTGGAAGCCTCTTGTCATACATGATTGTATTCTCCCCTTTCGCACTGTTTCAAAGGACTCAGCTTGAGATTGTGAACTAATGCTTTAAGGAAATTCGTGAGGTTGTTGGATCACTCTCAGAACACCAGATTTTGTTGGTGGAAATTGATCAAGAATATGGAGTTTTAAGACTAAAGATTCTTAGGCATTAAATGGTTCATAATCTGAAGTATCAATTACGTCTAAAAGAAAATAATGTTTTACACATGTTTAAATGTTTCCTTGAGTTTGAGGTTCAACTTATTGATTTGACAAGATGGTAAGAATATTTCAGCCAAAACCTCATGGGAAAAGGAGACGAAGTGAAGCGTGATGTGAGGTTTGGTTGGCAGAGGGGATAAGGCTCCGTGTCTCAGTGGGACGGTACATCATACGCTGCAGGATCATCATACCATTAAATGGTTCCACGCAAACCCTCTTTCTCATTTTTTTCCACTGTAAAAACATTGAAAGAGTCACTTGGTCAGGTTAGGAGTCTGTCGTTGTTGAACAGCCTTGCTGGGATCTGGTGGGTCCTGGCACTGTCCCACTGGCATCATGGGTTGAGCAGTGTGCCATGGGACCGAGGGGCTGGGGCCCTCCCCCTCCCCTGCCCTAGTTTCCCCTTCCTGCCTCTCAGCTCTCCAGAACAGATCACTGTATGGTCCTTTCTCTCCAAGGAGCTGATGGTAGCGGATCATCATCTGGAAGTGTGTCTGGGGTTGCCCCTGCCGCCCCTGCAGGGGGCTCGCGCTCCTCCTCCCGGAACCTAGGGTCTTCTGGTGGTGAGAAGGAGGAAGGCAAGAAGGTTCGGCGTCAGTGGGAGTCATGGAGCACCGAGGACAAGAACACCTTCTTCGAGGGGCTGTACGAGGTGAGTGAGCCAAGGGGAGGGGTGGCTGGAGCCAGCCTCCTTGAGTTCTGCACTATGCCTTCATCAGCGGATTCCCGTGGGGACACCTCATGTGGCTTGCCCTCCAGGAGGCCTTTTGCCTCCTGGTTGTGACTTTAGAAGCTGTACTGATGTGGTGGCTGTCAGGAAGCACTTTTCTTTTGCTTCTTTTATTTATTTTCCAAGATTCTTACCCAATGTCTCTCGAATATGTGCTCAACTGGAGAGTGAGCCTCTAAGCTCTGGGCCTTCCCTTTGCAGCTGAGTGGGCTGACTTGGGGGTCTGTCCCGAGTGGGGAGGGGGCAAGGGGAGACTTGCCACATTGGTCAGAGGAGCCAGCTGAACCCCAGGAGATGTTACCGCTAACCTGCAACAGAACAGAAAGTCTATCCCTGCTGCTCAGGGACATGGCCGGACTCCCCTCTGGCTTTTACTTGCATGCTTTGTTTTTTAAATCCTTGTGATTATTGCGAGCATACTTTTTCATTAACGTTACCTGCACTTTTCCTGGTGTTCCATAGTTCTTTTGCTCAGTATTTTTTAAATGCCTATAAATATTCTACTTCAGGCATAGACAGAATCGGCCCGTACGCTCACTTCCTGTTTTTTAAATAAAATGTTGTTGGCGCACAGCCGTGCCCACTCACTTGTGGATTGTCTGTGCCTGCTTGTAACTGCAGCGTCAGAGTTAAGCACTCACAACAGACGCTAAGGGGCCCAAGTGGGCTAATATTTACCCTCTGGCCAGTCTCCGCTCTGCTTAACCTTCCTTGTATTGTTGACTGTCGAGGTTCCTTCCAGATTCTGCTGTTATAAATAACGCTACAGCGAACATCTTCACACACATTCCAATTTTTAGACCACTTGTTTGGCATATATTGTCAGAAGTAGGTGACTCAATCAACAAACCTTGTTCTTTTAATAGCTAATTAATTGGGAGGTTGGAAAAGTATTGCCAAGCCTAGGAAACAGAAGGCTCAAAGAAGGAGCAAGTCTTTGGAATCTAAACCATGAATTGTTTACAGAGAAATTAGAAGAAGAGACACTTCTGAATGTAGGCAGCAGACTTGATTTCAGTACAGGATTTTCCTATGGCTGGTATTGCCAAGTTCTGCCCATCCCAGCTGGACAGGATGAGTGTATCGGTGTGCTTTGACCCCAGTTGTCCGTGGGGAGCGCAGGGTGCCCATGAGGCTTATTCCAGTGGATGCCTCCTCCAAACAATACAAACATGTTCTTTATCTTCCCTTTGAGAGTTGAAAGCAGAGGCTGGTTTTATATAGACTGTATCCCCAAATTATACCTTCTTTAAACTGTTAGACACAGAAGGCGTGTGATTCCTGGAATGTTCTCAGCATCAGCAGCCATTGCTGATTCTTACCTGACACAATTACTCCTGTGGGGCGGGCTCTCCAAGGGGATCTGGCTCTCCGGATGCAGAAAGCAGAGTGTGGGACACAGTTGCCAGTTAAAGGTGGCGGGGGAATTCCTTGCTGTGACCTGCTCTCTGCTTCCTTCAGGTGCAGTAGTTCATCCTACCTCAGACTAAAACAGGAGGTTTTAGTTTTGTTTTTTTTGTGTCCTTTTTGAGCCCAGCCGCACCGCGCTCAGCCAGTGAGCTCTGTGAGCGCATCAGTCATCCCTATATAGGATCCGAACCTGCTGTGGGAGCACTGCTGCGCTCCCAGCGCCGCACCCTCCCGAGTGCGCCTCGGGCTCGGCCCGAGGTTTTAGTTTTCTAACAGGTAGAGTTTGTTTTGAGGTCTTCTGAAATCCCCGATTAGTAATAATTGGCCATTCTGATCTCTTAGTGCTTTCCACTGTTCGTGCTGTGTGTCTGCATGTATGAGAGAGAGCGTGTGAGCATGCCCACTTTATGTCTGTCATTTTTCATGTCTGTCCAAAACTAGGTGGGCTCCGGTGGGGGCTTGATGTGTGGCAGACGAGTTGGGATGAGTGTGCCTGTAAACTCTGGAGCTGTGGGACTGTGGTGGCCAAGCATAAGCCCCTTCTGCAGGGTGACGCTGCCGTGATGTCCGTTGAGGCCGTCGCTGCCTTTCGATGCACACTTGTGACTTGGTTATGCTTCCAGTGACAGAAACCCAGTGCAGAGTGCACAAGATAGAGGATGTGGTGGCTCTCAGGCCTGGGGGATTGGGAGGGGCTGGCTCAGGCCTCAGTCTGTCACCCCGGGCATGGGCTGAGTTCTATTCTGCTTCAGTCACTCTGCAGAGGCAACAATGCCTCCCCGACCCCTGCCCTGGTTAGGACAGCCCCGGGCAGGAACTCATGTTGGCTTCTCTGGAGTTACAGCCTGTCCGACCCCTCCTTGTGGCCAGGGGTACGGTTCCTGGCACCATGGTTGGCAGGGAGCATGGTGGGCACCTGGGCAGACGTCGTGCACTGTCCCTCCTCTGTGCCTCCACCTTGTCACACCCTCTGGTCTCCATAGCTCCGTTCATTGCCCTGCTCACGTCCGTGCGCCTGTCCATTCATATTTGTTTTTCTCTGCATCTCTTGCAGCCATACTGCCAGCATCCTGTGCTTGTTCCTCTCATGTCTGGAGTCACAACAGCCTTGTTTTCAGTGCACTTCATGACACTCCCTCCTCTGTTCCTGCCTGCACCTCCCCATCCCCTGCAAACGCAGCTGCATGGTGTCTGGCTTTTTACCATCTCCACAACTTCATCTAAATACTGTGCGTGTCCAGCTCTTCACCTCGAACAGCTTTCTCTGGCTTTCAGCTTTGCCTGTGTTTTGTCGTTGTCGCCACCAGCATTTGTCATCTAGCTCATAGCTAGGTACAGAGTACTGTGTGGTGCTGGAGATATGGAGCAACCCTGTCCGTGAGGGGCTTATGATCGTACTAGAGAAGTAAAAAGTTGGGTTGTAAGAGGATATATGCTGACAGATGCCACAAGAATTAAAATGGCAGCATATGTTAAGAAGACGGGGCAGGAGTCACAAATCCCAGTTTCTGGTCCCAGTCTGGTAGCCAGTTAAGGCTTCTGGTTTGCTACCCGGCTGCGGACTGAAGTAGTGGGACCCAGATGCATCTGCGCCTGTTTCCTGAGGCAGGTGTTAGGGAGCAGGTGGCATCTGAGCTGGACACGAAGGAAGGTGTTTCAGACACAACTTTGCCTTTTTAAGTTTTACCTGCCATTACTTTTTCAAACAGTGAACAGGCCTTAATTTCTTTTTAGGTTTTTTATTTTCTTTACATTTTGAAACAATTCCAGTCTTTTAAAAAGTTGCAAAAAGGAGTTCCCATCCCCTTCACCTGCTTCTCCAATGCTGATGTCATGACGCACACAGACACGAGCCTGTTTGCCCGTCTGCAGGCTCTGTTCAGGCTGGTGGGCACGCATGCCCACTGATGTCTGGTTCTGCGTTGGGGTCTCATGCTGTGCTTCGTCGTCATAACTCCTGGGTCTCCTGCGCCCTGGGACAGTTCCTCAGTCTCCCCATCTCAGTCCCTCTCCGTCCGTCTCTCTGCCTTTCACGATCTTGGCACTGTTGAAGACTCCCAGCCTGTTGTTTGTGGAACGTCCACCAGCTCAGGCTTACGTGCAGTTTCTTCACGATAAATTTATGTCACGTATCTGTCAAGAATTCCACAGCAGTGACATGTTCTTTTCGGTGCATCTGATCTAGAGGTGTGTGGTGTGACCTGTCTGAGACTTAGTGATGTTATCCTTGGTCGCTGCATTCAAGTGACATCTGCCAGGTCTCTCCACTGCCAAGTCATTTTCTATACTTTGAGACTATGTACATTCCCTGTTTCTCATTCTTTCTCCCACTAACTTTAGCAGCTGTTGCTTCTGCTTACCCGAAACAGCCATCACTGCGCTGTTTGCCCAGTGCTCACCTTCCTTTCCCATTATCCCTTTTGTATTTACCGATTGGAACACGTGTACGAGGAAGAGCCCTCTCTTCTCCCCATTTATGTATTTATTCAGTTATTTATTTATGCCCATATAGACTCATGGAAGTTTATTTTATTCTATGGGTCGTAATCCAGTCATATCATTGTTGACTTTTTTGCCCAAATGGTTCTAGACTTGACCACTGGTAGCCTCCCGGCCTGCTCCTATCCCTCCTCAAGCATGTTCTCACTTTCTGGCACCACAAGTTATCCCAGACTCACCTGGTCCTCTCCCCGCCCCAGCCCTGGAATCAGCCATTTCTCTAAGGAGGCCTGGTTTTGTTTGGAAGGCAGTATTAGAAACCAAGGTCTGGGGGAGGGGGCGCTCGCTAATGCTGGGGTGCTGTTGGCTCTGGACCCGTCCCCGTGCTTCTCACCAGCTTGGTTTTGGTGAGATCATCAAGCCCTTGGTTCTCTTTATGGTGGTACCTGAAAGAGCCTGACGGTGTGTCTGTTCTCTGGCACATAAACTCATTCTGAGAATCTGAGTTGGACTCATCTTTTGCATGGAGGATTTCAGGGAAGGGCTCACCCACAGGTGTGATCAGAGCGTGCTCTGCTAGTTCTCTTACTGAATGTTCAGATCTGCTGTCCCTGTTTGAATGTAGAACATATCTCATATGATTGAAGCTGCGAGAGCATTTCTGAGTGGTGGATCTGTTTTATCTATTTTATTTGCAATGCCAGATATGCAGCACCCTGAACTCCCCCACTGCTAAACTGTCTTCCAGTGATTTTCTCTGTGGACGTGTATCATTTCATGGTCTCTAAAGCACTCTAGAGATTAAGCCATTTGTCCAAATGATGAGCTTTATGTTTCTCCTGCTGTGGGGCTGTTTTAGTCTGTTTAGTGCTGTTAAAACAGAAACAACTGAGACTGGGTAATTTATAAAGAACAGAAATTCACCTCTTATAGTCTGGAGGCTGAAAATCCAAGATCAAGGTGCCAGCAGTTTCAGTGTCTGGTGAGGGCTGCTCTCTGCTTCCAGGATGGTGCCCTAAACACTCCTCCAGAGGGGACGAGCACCGAGTCCTCACGTGGCAGAAGGCAGAAGGGCGGGAGAGCCTGATGCTGAGTGAAGCCTCTTTTATAAGGGTCTAAATCCCATTCACCAGGGAGGAGGCTTCTGGCCTGGTCACCTTGTAAAGGCCCCACCTCTTCATGCCATCACATTGGCAACACCTGGATTTTGGAAAGGACACTTTGAGACCATAGTGAGGGTTCTTGCCTTTTTGATATCCATGTACTGTGATAGTTCTATTCCTGAATTTTGTTGCTACTTTATCCTAATTAAAACCTAAGCTCTAGGGATGTGAGGTTGATATATAGATATATATAGGGATTCGAGATTGATATATAGATATATATAGGGATGCGAGGTTGATATATAGATAAGAGCTGTGAAGAGCATCTTGCTTGTCCACAACTGGTCCCCTTTCTCCTTTCTTGGAAAATATCCACATCACACAGAAAGATGCTTTGTTTTAACCCCTGTGCTTGTCCTGTGGGCTGTATTCTGCAGCATGGGAAAGACTTTGAAGCCATCCAGAACAACATCGCTCTGAAGTATAGGAAGAAGGGCAGGCCTGCGAGCATGGTGAAGAACAAGGAGCAGGTCCGGCACTTCTACTACCGCACCTGGCATAAGATCACCAAGTACATCGACTTCGACAACGGTGAGTGTGCCCTTTGGGCAGGGCTGCCCTGCTCTGCGTGGTCTCCCCACATGGCCATGCCACCTGGGATGTCCTTGCTTGGTGCGTTGGCAGGTGGTCTGCCTAGAAAGTGCTGGTCGGACTGAACAGTCAGGAGGCTGCCTGCATCTGGGCTCCAGGCCTCTCACCACTGGTTTTCTAACTTGTGTTTTGTGTTCCTGATGGCCCAAGTGTGTGTGGGCTCTGGTCCCTGGTTCACTTTGGGCCGGTGTCCCCTCATCAGAGAGGACACTGTGGCCCAAGGAGGAGAGCTGGACTGTGGGCGCACAGGCAGGCTGTAATCAGGCCCCTCCTGTGCCAGCCTTTCTCCCCCAGGTGGAGGCATGTTGGGGGTGAGAGTTGGGCAGAGCCTGGCACTGGTCTGCTGGGGGTGGCCAGCTGGTATGAATGCACATTTGCGCAGTCCTATCTTCCATCTAAGTGACTAAGTCGTCTCCTGGTGCACCTGCTCCTGGCTCCGAGCTCCCTTCCGACCCAGGACAACCGGAACCACATTGCTCCTCCTCCAGTCCCTTGCCTCCACCACTCCTGCTGTAGCCTCTTGGCCATTCACTATGTCTTGACCAGAGTGTGCATTGGCGTCACCTAGAGCTGTGGGCATAGCTGATGCCCAGATCCCCTGTCCACTTGGGCAGAGCTCTGCGGAGGCCAGACCTTCCTCCACATACTGTGGCTCTGGAGACCTGCTGGAGGTGGCTGTCAGTCTCCACATGTGGGACATCCCCTGATCCGAATTGGCGGGTGTTTTGCTAATGCTGTTTTCTTTGCTTGCTTGCTTTATCCACGTGACCATTAGCATGAGATTTTCTGCTGACTTTGTTGAGCTGTGGCAAGTCAACACAGTTTTGATCTTTTTCCAGCTGTCACTGCGGCTTCTGCATATCTGATGGCTGTGCTCGCTTTTAGTGCTCAGGTCACTAATTTATTTGCAAATCTTGGCACTGGTTGGGTCCCACTGAGTCCAGGGCTGTCGTGGTTAAGGGCTTTGCAGTGCACACCCTTCCCGCCTTCCAGAGGGGCATGGGTGGTGCTCTTACTGTCTGGCTCTTGTCATCTTTCACATTTCTCTTTTCTTGTTTTATCATATTCTTTAGTGACTTTCTGAACGTCAGTCCTTGAGAGCAGGGTCACCATGCACTTTAATGGGTCTTGAAAAGCTCTCTTCACACTAGGCAGCCAGAGAGGATTGGAAGGCTGCTTGTTGGATGTAGTGTGGAGAGGGATGAGGTTCCGCCAGCCAGGATCACGCCTGCTCTGCTGTTTACCAACACCCGACCTCGCCTTTGTCCTGTGTCAATTCCAGAGGCTCTTGAAGCAAATGTTTCTTCTCTAGTTCTGTTGCCTTCTCCTGCCGTACAATCTCCTAAGCACAAGCCCCATAACCCACCCCACCCCCCGTGCCTGGAGGCAACATTCATCTACAGCCCTACCCTCCTGGATGCTGTGTGGGATCAGAGTGTTGCGTAACCTTGCTCCCTGCGCCCTTCTCCATGTGGGCCCTGTGCTTCCCTCTTTCCTCTCCTGATCTGCACATGGTGGGTCCCTGAGCCTTGGTGTCCCCTGTGTTACCTTCTTGTGGTTCCGGATGTGGTCCCATGAAGTGCCTCCTTTCTTTTGAGTTCTTGGCTCCCCCGAGGCTCTCTGATGGGTCCTGACCATCTTTCCAAGCTGGCAGCCACCTGTCAGCCACATGCAACCAAGACCACCTGCCTTTGTGTGCTGGCACTGGCAGTGGCCTGGCACTAGTCAGGCTTCTGCCTGCAGGGGGACATCCCACCCAGCTGAGAGCCTCAAGTTGGAGGTCACCAGGATACTCTGGAGTGGTGTGGATTCCTTTATGCAGTCACATTGCAGAATGGCACCATTTTTTATACGTTATTCATATTTCTAGTGGTGCTTTTGAATTTGCTGGAAACAAACGCACTGTCTATGGTTTATTGCATGTCTGAGTCACTAAGCAGAGTAGGAACCAAAGCAGTGGCGAGCAAGGAGCATGTAGTGCCAGGGCTCAGGCTGGGATGGTATGGCGCAGGCCCAGCCACAGCTCATCCCTGAGCAGCAGAGCTTCACTCCATCGTTGCTCTGGGGCTGCAGCCTTTGCATGTTTTGGCCTGGGATGTCAGTAGTTCTGTTAATCAAGTGTTGTTTCCACAGGGATCACAGATCCCTGACCACTGCATGTCATTACAGAGGGTCATGTCCACGTGCATCCCCTTCTCTCTGCGGGTGTCTAGGGTTGGTGCAGACTTTGTTTCACATACTTGAAGCTCTGACAAGGCAGGCTCTGCCCCTCGCCTCTGAACCCACGGGAGCTGTGCCCCAGGGAGCCTGGTGGCTGGGCCCAGGACCCCCTCTGGAACCCGCTCTGTCCGGGACCGCCGCTCCCCTTGGGCCCCATGAAGGGGTGCACGGATGAAGGAAGCACGCAAGACCCAGGCTAACAGTTCACCAGAGAAGTTCCGCTTTATTCAAGGACTGCACGTACATTTATAGGGTGCTGTGCTCCAGGGCGGGAGAGAGAGAGGATGGGGCGGTAACTGATTGAACGGGGATGGGCAGGAGGTGAGCCTTGACCTGTGACTGGCTGAGGTTTGGCACAGGTGGGCTTGGGTGTTGGCGCCAGCGGGCTTGTTTACTGTGGAGAAGAACCAGGAAGGGCGCCATATTGCCAGGGTGTGTCCCTGTTCAGGCGCCCATGGGGTCCCTACATTCCTCCCTTTTTCCTCTTTTGTGGGGAGTGGGTTGCCGTGATCTTCAAGCTACTTCCTGCTGGACGGGGGCGTAGTAGGGGAAGAGGAATTGGGGGGAGATTGGGGATTTTGTAACAGGATCCAAAAGAGGGTAGAGAATAAGATAATTTCGAAGGGGGAGAACTCTAGAAAGGTTCCCTGAAGCCACAGGTCGGTGATTTGTTGAGTCCAGTGTGTGTAGGAGGCTGTAGGGGAGAGCATCCAGGCGTCTGTGGCCAAAGCTTCCAGGAACAGGGACCATCGATGAGGCAGGTCCATTTTAACA
>NW_007726203.1:310001-311285 GCF_000696425.1 Galeopterus variegatus
CGTTGCACCAAAAAAAGGTGCCCGGTGGGGACGTTGTGTGGCTTGTGATGGTGGTCCTTTTGTGCAATGGAATGAAGAATGGGGTGAAGGGGTGGATGATCCCGGAAAGCAGTGATAGGACACTAGAGTGTGGTTGGGGGTGTTATCGGGGTCCCATAGAGGAACATCAGGAAGGCTGAGGGGTGTAGAGGGAGAATTGGAAGGGAGTGAGGTAATGTTTACAGGGACAGCAGCCAGAAGTGGGTGTAGCAAAGATGCGCAAAGGAAGCAATTTTTAGGAGGGGTGGAGTTGAAGAAAGTCTGGTTAAGGAAGATAACAGTTTCAGAAATAATTTGTTGCCAGGTGTAGACTGGAGAGCGCTGATTGGCGACGTTTATGTTTGAAGAAAGGGCTTTTTCTTGCTGAGAAATGTGAGTATGTACAGCAGATAAGGAAACGGGATCTTTTCTGAAGACATATGTGCGGGAGATTTAAAATTGTCCGCAGGGGAGAGAACCGACCCCGACGCTGCAGTAGAAAGATCCAATAACTACCCCAGCCCACCTGGGGTCCCAGGGGTCATGAATTGAAATGTATACCCGTCCCGCCTGTTCCCAACTCGCCGAAAGATTTGGTTGCTATATTGCGGCACCTGCAGATCATGAATCCGACACGACCAGTATGGGCATCCCCCATAAGTTTCCGGCCACCAGTGACAATAATCTTTGGTTTGATCAAAAAGAAAACATAGATATGGGGAACCGGCTTGAGGGATTAATTTACTCCCTATAAGGGGAATGGTAACGAGACTTCGGCATCCAGCTGGAGAACAATCCCCCGTGGAAGGGAGTAGTGTGGTTTTACCTTGTTTACCTTGTTTTCCTGTAATAATTTCTCTCACCGTGAACTGCCAAACGTATGGGGATTTAGAAACACCTACTAGGCACAGTAAGAGAAACAGGATAATGTTAACGGGAGTGGTCATTGTTCCTATAATGGAGGGAGACTTGGGAGTCGGGATAAATGGAGTTTGAGAGGGTTAGAGGGATTAGGAGTGCAGGCAAACGTTTCAGTTTCTTGAAAGGGTGTGTCTTGAACTTGCAGGGTACGTGTAGGTTCTGTGGAATCTGCTGGTGAGGCCGGGAAGCAGGGTTTTAACTTAGAAATATGGATACATGGAGTTACTTGGTTGTTTGGTAGGGAAAGCTTGGCAGCTGTGGGAGTGCAAAGAATGACTGGGCAAGGGCCTTCCCACTTAGGAGTTAAAGGACCTTGTGGCTCTGGGGAGGTGTAGACTAAATCCC
>NW_007726203.1:311325-312652 GCF_000696425.1 Galeopterus variegatus
CTCCTTTTCCAGAGTTCCCGTTCATCCTCCCTATTATGAAAGACCTTGAAGGCCACTGATAACATTTCAGTCTGGGGAGTAGCAGGGCCCTGTTCCAGTTTTTTTAGTTTGGCCTTGATGTCGGGGTAGGATTGAGCCAAAAAGTATGTCATAAGGACATGGCATCTGTCTTCTGAGGTGGGATCTAGGTTGGTGTATTGTTGGAGAGCCTTAGTTAGGCGATTAAGGAACTCGGATGGGGTTTTTTCCTTTTTTTGGATAACATCCTGGACTTTTTGGAAATTAACAACTTTGCGAGCAGCCTTTTTAAGACCAGACAGGAGGCAAGAACTAAAATGATCTCTGGCCTGAATTCCCTGTGGCGTGTTGTAATCTCAATGTGGATCCTGTTCAGGAACTGCCTGGGGGCCAATGGGGAGGGCAGGGTTTGTGCGGTGGACTTCATCTGCATGACTCTGAGCCACACCCCAAATGCGATAGCATTCTTCAGGAAGGAGGGTGTTGGCCAGGAGCATATAGATGTCATGATGTGTGAGACTGTATGCCTGAAGGACCCATTGGAATTCTTTAATGTAAGTAGAGGGGTCGGTGGTGAAAGACCCCAATCTCCTTTCTAGCTGGGCGAGATCGGCTAATGAAAAGGGAACGTGTACCCTTACGACCCCCTCAGCACCAGCTACTTCGCGGAGAGGAGCCATGGTAGAGGAAGGGAGAAGTCCCCGGGAACGAGTCACAGGGGGACTAAAAGAGGGTGCCAGGGAAGGTGAAATAGGAGTCGGCAGGGAACAAGATGGCGGTAAGGTGGGGCTAGAAAATGGCTGGACAAAAGATGGCGACAGAGGAAAAGATGGCGGCGGAGCTGCCTGTGGGGGTTGGGGGACAGGAAATGGTGGCGAAGCGGGTCTGGAAGAAACAGAGGAGGAAGAGGCAGGAGGGAGAACAGGCTGACTATGAGGCCCCTCATCCCACAGCGACTGCCCCGGAGACCAGGGCTGTTTACCGGCCGGCTGGGCGCAGGAGACGGATGGAGCGGAGTTAACTGAGGGGGTTGGGGAGCAGAGTGGGTCGGCTATCTACGATAGTAGTTACCCTGGGCTCGCTTTTTGTGATGGTCATGGTCGGGAAGGAGCCAGGGCCCCATCAGTCTTCTTCGTCTTCAGCCAGTCCCACCAGAGGTGCTTGAGGCACCTGGGACGGCTGGGGCTTGCTAGGCCAATCTCCCCTTCGGGTGAGTGGACAGTCGGAGCCCCAATGCCCCATTTCTTCGCACCTAGGACATGGCTTGGTGGGCTCTCTGGGTGATGGGCAACTCCTTGACCAATGACCT
>NW_007726203.1:314732-324473 GCF_000696425.1 Galeopterus variegatus
TCCCATTCCGAAGAGGATTAGAGAGAGAGAGAGAGAGAAGGTTTAAAAGGAGGATAGAATGAGCCCTCCGGTCGGATGAGAAGGACGGAACTCAGAGAGCGTCCCCAATGAGTCCTGCCGTTCCCAGGAGATGGGTATGAACCCAGGAGGGAAGGGGGTGTAGGTCGTCACCTGGACCCTCGCTTCCCAGAGGCAACTGTGCCGGAAGCCGGAGAGACCTAGCGCACTAGGGTTTACTGGATGGCGGGGTTCTTGGACCCAGTAGGAGGAAGGTTAGATGGGTTCAAGGATGAACCCAGGAAGGAGGAAGGTTAAAAGGAGTGAGAGAAAGAGAGAGGGAGGAATGGGAGGTTCAGCCTCCAGGGCCGGGAACGTGTCAATGCCGGGGCCAGGGGAATGTGATTAGGGTGAAGGTTTAAGTAATCTACAAGCCTGACACAAGGAAAAGAGGGCTTACCTAACGGATAAGCGGGTGGTGGGTGAAGGAAGGCAGAACCAGAGAAAACGGACGGGGGCGGACCGTCAATCCCAGGGGGGTCGTGGAGGAGTCCGAGGAAGGAGTCCCCTGTCGCAGGGTGAACTCCTTCCCGGGTTTCGGCACCATAATGAAGGGGCGCACGGACGAAGGCAGCACGCTAGACCCGGGCTAACAGTTTGCCAGTGAAGTTCCGCTATATTCAAGGACTGCACGTACATTTATAGGGTGCTGTGCTCCGGGGTGGGAGAGAGTGGACGGGGCGGTAACTGATTGGATGGGGCTGGGCAGGAGGTGAGCCTTGACCTGTGACTGGCTGAGGTTTGGCGTGGGTAGGCTTGGGTGTTGGCACCAGCGGGCTTGTTTACTGTGGAGAAGAACCAGGAAGGGCGCCATATTGCCAGGGTGTGTCCCTGTTCAGGCGCCCATGGGGTCCCTACACCCCACTTGCCTGCTGGCCACTTGTTTGAGCTATTGTTTTCTTCTTTCTGGGTTGTGGGCTTTTTTCTTTTTGCCATTTCAAATAGTAGGGTTTTGTTAAAATATATTTTTAAATTGAGGTATATACTTCATGTGTCACAAAAGTTCCCGTTTTGAAATATACAATTCAGTGCTCTTAAATATATTTAGAAGATTGTGCAACTGCCATCACTGTCTAATTCTAGAACATTTTTTCACCCCAAAAGGAAACCCTGTTTTCATTAGCAGTCATTCCCCATTCCTTCCCTCCCTCCCCAGCCCATCATCCACTTATCCACTTCCTTTCTCTATGAATTTCACTGTTCTGGACATTTCATATGAATGGAATCATATAGTTCGTGGTCTTCTGCGACTGGCTTCTTTCACTTAGCGTGGTGTTTTCCAGTTTCATCCACATTGTAACGTGTGTCAGTGTGCCTTTCCTTTTTTTGGCGGAGCAGTATTCCATCACATGGATGGACCACGTTTTGGTCATTCAGCAAGGTCACGTTCTCCTTTGAGAATCCGATGAGATCTTGGGTTTTTCTCTCAGGGAAACTTTCAGGAACAGTTGGCCTGTCACGTTAGCAGAGTCACAGGCCTGCTGAGAGACGGGTGACAGATTTAATGGTCCCCTCCACTTCCTCCCCCCTGAGACCCAGCCATGCCGAATGTTCCATTTTCTCCTTCAGGGGATATTTGCTCTCCCTCATGGGATAATTTTCTACCCCCTCCCCTTTGTTTAACTTTTTATTTTGAAAATTGCAAAAACAGCACAGTGTTCCCATATACTCTTCACACAGTTTCCCTGGAGGTTAATGTCTCACATGGGCAAGGTACAGTGATCAAAACCGGGAGGTCGGCAGGAGCCCAGCCCTGGAGTGTTCCTGCACATGGAGCTGCCTGACCCTGGGTGTCTGTGCTTCCACATTTCTGAAGCTCTGTGCTGCTCTGTCTTTCAGTGTTCTCCCGAGGGCTGAAGAAGTCATCGCAGGAGCTGTATGGCCTCATCTGCTATGGCGAGCTGCGCAAGAAGATTGGGGGCTGTGAGTACATACAGCCCCTCCCACCAGGGCCTGATGTCTTTGTCACCATGGAACTTTAGTGCCCAGAAACGCTTCTGTGTTCCCTCAGCTTTTATCTTGAAAAAGTTTGAGTAATGACAGTTGAAGAACGTGCTGACCACCCACACACCTGCACTCGGATTCTGCAGCTGTAGACACTGCCCCGGGACTTGCTCTCTCCACACACGCATACACGCCTTTTCCTCGCTCCCCATCTGACCGTAAGACATCTTGCCACACCCCTAAATCCCTCATCCCGCATCACCTGAGATCAGACATCCTCTTACACAGCACAAGCCCATGGTCTCATCCAAGACATTTAACATTTCTCAGATAGATGCAGTAATCTTACCTCATTCCTGCTTTCCCAAAATGTGCCCAAACGTTAGGCAAGGCTCCTGTCAAGGGTCACTGTCCTGTGTGTGGCAGGAGTCCCCCTGAGTCTGCCCCAGGATGGCCCGTGCATTCTGGTCTTGCCCAGGTTTGGTGTTGTGAAGTGTCCAGGCCTTCCTTCATAAGGTGACCCTCACTTTGGACTTGCTCTCGTCATCTCTTTAGGGCCAGATCCCTTTAGAGGTTTGTGACGCAAATGCCAGGTAGGGGCTGTTGCCTACCCAGGGTCCCCTGCCCAGCACAGCTCAAGCACACCTTGTCTGTCCTGTGGTGTTGTGGAGGTGCTCACCCATGGACTGCCTCGAGGATTAAATGAGCTGTGTGCAACCTAGTGGCTTGGTGAGCCTTTGCCTTGCCACATCCCCTGACAAGTCACAGTTCAGGGTGGGCATTGGAGCTGGGAGGGTCACGTGCATTGGCTGCTGTGTGTGTGCCTGGCCCGTGCGGCCTCCTCTCTCTGCCAGCCATCTACTCTCCCTGACCCTCCTTCCCTGTGTGGATGGGATCCGCTCCTGTCCCTTCTCTATGAATTGTTCCCTCCTAGAAGCCAGAGGACTTCCTTGGAATGTTCTGCACACCTTGCTGTGGCTGGCAGGGCTCTTGGGCCCCATCTTCCTCTAATCTCTGCTTCCTACCATCGTCCTTTTCTCTGCCCTCGCCCTGTACAGCTCTGGTCATGGCAGTGTGTTGTGTGCCACTCTGTCATGGTGTCAGTCCCCTCTCCAGACCATCTTTGACTCTCTGTGAGTCTTTGGATCGTCCTCTCATTGGGCTCTCGCTTGACGACCGTGGGTGGCTTTCTATTGCCCCCGGAGCATCACTGGATTCCCTGACCTTTGCACTTGGACCTCAGGCCTGTCTTCCTGGCTGCCCCTCCTCTAGCAGGTGGCCTTGGTGGTCGCAGGGCTGCTCCCTGCCTCTGTGGCTTAGCCTACACGGCCCAGTGTCCCTGCCCAGCCACACATCACATGACACACATATGTGCATGCCCACATGCACTCTTGCATGCCACGCACAAACTCAAATGCATGCTTCACGCACACCCATGTGCACTCATGCATGCCCCTGTGCACTCTTACGTGACACACACGTGCATGCCCATGCACACTCAGGCTGCACACATACTCATATGTACACCTCAAGCCCCTTGTGGGGCTCTGGGCACCCACAGCCCCCACAGTCCTCCAGCTTGCTGGGGCTTCTCCCCTCTGAACCCCCCTCCCCCACATGACCAGTTTTTCCCAGGCCAGGCTCCTTGGCGCCCTCACTCTGTCAATGTCGTGTCTCCTGTCGAGGAAGGCGCACTTTATACCTGTCTGTGTTTCCCAGGTGCCTGCATACCAGTAGCTCTCTGGGTGCTTCAGAAATGTGTCTGGGAGCTGGGTGGTTGGAGCGTGCTTCTGATTAACATTGCTTGTTCCGCCTGTGGTCTCCAGGCAGTGTGAACATTGAGCAGCAGACTGTGAGGTTCTGCTTTCTTCTTAGGGTTTTTATACATGTTGCCTGTGTCAAGTGTCACCAGAGCTTCCACAAGGGCTGGTGGCATCTCCATTTAAAAAACAGGACTTGTAGGGGCTGGTTGATTAGCTCGGTAGACTAGAGCATGGTGTTATAACACCGTAGTTGAGGGCTTGGATCCCCATGCTGACCAGTCTCCAAAAAAAGGAAAAAAAGGACTCGAGGACACTCTCTAGTTTGGTGGAGTTAAATGACATATCCCTTTGCTAAGCCAGTGACAGGCACAGTCTGCACTGAGGCCTCTGATTCTTTGCTCTGGAACAGGGTGAGGTGGGGACAGAGCAGCTGTGTGTGGCCAGTGCCTGAGTCCTCATGATCTTCTGCGGATCCAGGGCCCTCCCTGCCTCCCTCCCCTTGACCTGCCACCTCCTTCTTACCCTTTGGATCTCTTCTTGAATGTCCACGGCCCCCACACAGGCTGGCTTCCTCATCATGTCCCCTTGTGCTGTCGTCCATCGCACTTTTAGGTGTATGTGGCTTATGCCTGTCCAGGGCGTGGCTGCATGTGGTTCCTTTGTGGCGAGCGGTGCACACGTCCACACTTCCTGCTGCTTTACAATTCCATCTGGTGTCCCTCCCCTTTGGTCTGAGAAACTTTCTCTATTTCTTGTCATGCAGTTGTGCCAGCTATGAATTCTTTCAGTTATCAATTATTTGAAAGATCTTTATTTCATCTTTATTCTTAAAAGATACTCTTCCTGGATATAGAATTCCAATTGGATAGGTCTTTTCTTTCATTGCTCTTAAGCTGTTGTCCACTGTCCCTGTCCTGCATGGTTTCTGGTGAGGGGTCAGTGGTCATTTCTGTCCTATTCTTATGCGTGAAATGCATTGTTGATCTCCAGCTGCTTTTATAACTTTGTCTTTGTCTTTGGTTTTCAGCCTGGCTGTATGTTTGTGAGTTTTTGTGTTTTTTATCAAACATGCAGAAGAGTTCAAAGAATTTTACAGTGAGCACCCAAATACCCACCACCTGGATCCTCCCCCTACCTTTCTACTGTGTTTTCTCATGCATCTCCAGGACAGTGAAAAGTACCGAAAGTTTGGAGTAAATGGGGCATCTGCTCTGTCTGCTCTGGAAAACACAGGGTGTCCGATTCATTATGCAGCAGACCCAGGGGGTACGGGACCAGGGTCAATACAAGGACAGGGTCGGGTACAGATCCCAGCAGGAAATATGCACAGGGAAGGAAGCAGGGTCAAATGAGCAAGGGGGGTAGGGGGCGGGCAGAAGTGCAGTGGGATCCAGGGCCTTGGGGGAGAGACCCGCCGTGCAGAGATGTGTGGTAGCCAGCAGAGGACTGCAGGCACGTCCAGGTGGGCGGGGTGTGCAGACGGCAGGTGCCTGCAGGGCAGCGGATACACTGGCTTTACTTTGGAGGAGGGGCCACAGCTCCCAAAGGGGTTTAATCATGGAAGACCTTCACTGTTGGGGCGTCTTTGACAGCTTTCCTGCTGAGTCCCTTACGGTCTGTTTGTTTGTTTTCCGCTGAAAGGTATGGACGACAAGAACGCGTCAAAGCTGAACGAGCTCATCCAGGCTGGGTAAGTCGGGCCTTGCGTGCGTCGCCGCCATGCCTGTTTGCTCATGTCTGCTCACTCAAGTGTGGAACTTGAAGTGTGTGTGGTTTTTTACCCTTTTCTCACCAAGGACCCTCAGAGGTAAAACTCAACATGCTCTCAGTGGTGTGTTTTGTGGGAGTCTGTCCCCACCCTGGGGAGGGTGTCCCTGCCTCCCTCTTGCCTGTGGTTGTCCTGATGTGGCCCTTGGGGTCTTGCTTTCTCGTCAACCTTTGTGCCTTTGATAGGGTCTGTTCGCCCAGCTTCTAGAAACCCTTTCCTTCCAGTTGCACTTTTTCTAGTCTCCTCCTGTGCCACTTTTGATGGCTTTTCCTGCTTCTGCTGTCCTGGATGCCCCTGGAGCCAATGTGCCCCTCCAACCTGCTCCTCTCCTCTCTCCCTCCTCATTTCCCAGAGTTCCTATGTTCTCCCCTCACACAATTCACAGGACCCAACTGTTCAGCCCTGTGCCTTCTGGCCGTGTCTGCTCAGACATATTGCCTATGCCAGGAACCAACTGTGTGAAGACGCCCCCTTTGCCCAGTCGCTCTGTCCTCCTGGGAGCACCACTGTGGCCTGCTGGCCTGGACTGTGGACTGAGCCTGGGGTCCTCCTTTGCTCCCATGACCCCCTCATGCCGCCGAGTCGGTCCCTGGGCAGCACAATGTCGCATGGTGCAGATGCAATGCAGTCAGTTTATCCATTCCCTGGTGTTTATGACTAAGCGGTGCTTAAGCCTCTGCCTCCAGGAATTTGTGGGAACATGGGGTTTCACTTCCCTGCGTGAGTCCCTGGGAGCAGGAGGGCGGCGTGCGTCTGACTTCACAAGGAAGTCTATGCCACTCTCCAAGGGAAGCTGCAGCCGTTCCTCATTGCTTGCTGTCTTTGCTCCTTTGAGCCATCCCAGTGCCATGAGGGTGTCTTGGTGTGGCTTTGATGTGCACTTCCCCGATGACTAATGATGGTGAGCTTTTTCCTTGTGCTCATCTGTCATCGGTGTGTCTTGGTCAAGTAACTGTTCAAATCTGGTGCCTGTTTTTTTGTCATGGAGTTTATGGAGCTCTTTGTATATTCTGGACACAAGTCTGTCAGATATGGGATTTGCACATGGGTTCTCCCTGTGCGTGGTCCGTCATCTCACACTCTTCTCAGTCTTGCCCAGAGCAAAAGTCTTCGGCTCTGGTGAAGTCCAGTTTGTCATCTTTTAGCATGGTATCTGAGACCTCCTTGCCTAATCCAAGGTCATGGAGATATTCTGCATTTTCTCGTAGACATTTGACGTTTAAATCCATGGTCCAGGGCTGGCCCATAGCTCACTTGGGAGAGTGTGGTGCTGATAACACCAAGGCCACAGGTTCGGATCCCTATGTAGGGATGGCCGGTTAGCTCACTTGGGAGAGCGTGGTGCTGACAACACCAACACAGGGTTAAGATCCCCTTACTGGCCATCTTTATTAAATAAATAAATAAATAAATCCACAGTCGACTTTGAATTAACTCTTGTGTGTATGATGTGGAGTTGAGGCCAAGGCTCATTCTCTGCCTGTGGGTGCTGGGTTGTCCCTGCGACATCTGAGAGGACGTTCTTCCCTCTGAGTTGCTTTTGCGTGTTGTCAGAGGTCGATTTGCTGCCCTGTGCAGGGCTGCTTCTGGACCTTCCACTCTGCTCCATCAGTTCACATGTCCCTTCTTTCACTAGCAGACATTAGTTGTTAAAGATAAGCAAAAAACCTGTAAAGGTGAAACAGACATGGAGAAAAATCAGAAAGGGGCCTGTGGAAGATGAGTCCTTGATCGAAGACCAAGAGCAAGTGGAGTGTTTAACTTCCTGTCCATCCTTCCCCCGCAGACCTTTCCAATTAACTGCGAATCTCCTTTCAGTTGTAGGGTGGCAAAATTAAGTAGTAAATGAATTGAGAAAAAGTCTAACTAAAATTAAGTCTTACTTGTTCACAGATCTAGAGGCATAGAATTTAGCACATGCTTATTAGATTTATCAAGTAGCTTTGTAGAGAAGAAAATAAGTCTCACATCAGTAAGGAAAGCCAGACTCCTGTGCATGTAGCAGAATTACTCTGGGATCTGTGTCAGGGTGTTGCTTGGGGAGGGTTCAGACAGAACCCTTTA
The DNA here is from genome assembly GCF_000696425.1 of Galeopterus variegatus. Taxonomy (NCBI): domain Eukaryota; kingdom Metazoa; phylum Chordata; class Mammalia; order Dermoptera; family Cynocephalidae; genus Galeopterus; species Galeopterus variegatus. The sequence continues at coordinate 322,329 of NW_007726203.1, forward strand.
TATATCGTTATATTCAATCAGAAATCAGGTCATGATCCTTCCACGGACAGCGTCTCTTAAGCCCCGGTGCTCTGGGAAGTCCCGGCCTGGCCTGTCTTTCGGCTTCGGGGCTGGTGTGAGGCTGGGGAGGTATGGACATGCTGGGCTTGAGAGTCCTTCTCGCCTGGGAGCTTGAACCTGGCTGTTTAACTTGCACAGTGCCCAGCCTCAGGCTGGTCACAGGACCACCATTTGAGAGAAAAGGAAAAGGATTGTCATCTCAGAATGATTACCTAGTAATAAAACAGGGTGCCCTCAGTTTCATTGAAGGAAAAAAAAAAAGGAAGTCACAGAGTAGCAGTTTAACGGAAAATGTGATTATCACAAACACAGGTGCCACATGACCCAGCTTCGCCTGTGTTGAGAGTCTTGCCTGCCCCTGTTGTATTGGGGGCCGATGGAACAAAAGACGATGAGCAGAGAAGTCGTGCTATACTGGAGGAAAGTGTTTAAGAACCAACTCCATGCTTCACTATTGTGCTTTCAAAATGTCCCCTGAATCCCTGCCCCATGTCATAACAAAGCTGCCGCAGCTCCTGCTACCTGCTTGTGTCGCCTGGGTTAAGGCAATCTGAGAAGCTCCTCTCTGGGCTGGCTAGTTAGCTCATCTGGTTAGAACACAGCCTTGTAACACCAAGGTCAGGGATTCAGATATGGGTTACGGGGATACCGGCCAGTTGCCAAAAAGAAAAAATCTCATCTCAGCAGAAACTGTTGTTTCATGCAGACTCTCTCTCTGGATTATCCCCTAAACAGAAAGGGACGGGACGTATGCTGGCCTCTTGAGGTCTTCTTGCCTCTTTGCTGGGCTCTCCAAACCTCCAGCTGCTCGTGGGTGTCCGACATTTGATTTCCAGTGCAGAAAGAGCCAGCCAGTCCTTGGCTTGCTGAAGACTTAAAGGTTGTGGGGGCGAAGGTGAAATCCACCATGCAGGGAATTGAGACGCCATGATGCCGGAGTTAGAGCCTTTTCCTGTTCAAGAAGAAGGGGGCTGTGGCTTGATTCTTGAGAGGTGGAGATTGCAGCAACGCCCCCTTCTCCTGTCCGAGGCTGCTGAAGCTGGTGTCCCCTCTATGGGATGGGTGCGATGCAGAGGGCTCTTCCAGTCAAACCAGGGGGCGTGGACTCAGAGCCCCTCTTGCCGCTTTCTATTTCAGATCACCATTCACATTTTCATCTGCAATTTTAGGCAGCATTGTTTTAGAATAACATTTTTTTTTCCTTTTTGTCTTTTTTACTGACCGGTAACGGGATCGCAACCCTCGGTGTCGCGCCCGTACCGGGGACCGGTAACGGGATCGCAACCCTCGGTGTCGCGCCCGTACCGGGGACCGGTAACGGGATCGCAACCCTCGGTGTCGCGCCCGTACCGGGGACCGGTAACGGGATCGCAACCCTCGGTGTCGCGCCCGTACCGGGGACCGGCAACGGGATCGCAACCCTCAGTGTTGCACCCGCACCACGCTCAGCCAGTGAGCGGGAACCAGTCTCCACGTGGGATCCGAACCCTCGGTGGGAGCACCGCCGCGCTCCCAAGCGGCGCACTCTCCAGTGCACCACCGGGCCGGCCCTAGAATAACATTTTTAAAAATTATACAAGTAACATATAAATACATTTGTATAAGTTTCTCAGACAATACAAACATATGTAAAATATGAGGGCACTTCAGAAGTTCATGTCAAAATTCATATTATCTTTCAACTCTGTTTTTCTTTGAACTTTTTGAGGCCCCTTGTGTAATACCCTCTCAACCATCCCATCCTACTCCCTTCGCCAAAAACAACCACTTATGATTTCATGTGTGTTCTTCTGAATTTTTTCTTAGGAATTTTTGTGCATAAGTGTGTATAAATATATGGGCCGGCCCGGTGGCGCACTGGATAGTGCGCCGCTTGGGAAGCGTGGTGGCGCTCCCGCCCAAGGGTTCGGATCCCACATACAGACCGGTTCCCGCTCACTGGCTGAGCGAGGCATGGGGGCGACGCTGAGGGTTGCAATCCCGTTGCCGGTCCCCGGCCCGGTGCGGGGGCAACACTGAGGGTTGCGGTCCCGTTGCCGGTCCCCGGTACGGGCGCGACACCGAGGGTTGCGATCCCGTTACTGG